>NW_024037845.1:0-159958 GCF_016077235.1 Cyprinodon tularosa | reverse complement strand
TTTTCTAAGGATGCTGGTCCTACTGATGATGGAGAACTTTGGATCTGAAAACTAAAGACATAGTGAAGAGACAGGGTTAAAGTAAGACGTTCCTTCAGTTATTGAATGAATGAAAGAGTGAGTGAAATACTTACCTTTATGTGGATACTGGTCCTATTATTGATGGGTGTCCTCTGGATCTGAATGTAAAGACATACTAAAGAGACAGGGTTAAAGTAAACAGTTCCTTCAGTTATTGAATGAGTTAAAGAGTGAGTGAAATACTTATCTTTTCTAAGGATGCTGGTCCTACTGATGATGGAGAACTTTGGATCTGAAACTAAAGACATAGTTTTAGTAAAACTTAAAACGTTCCTTAAGGATAAGTGGTTTGTTTCAGTTTGTTTCAGCCTCTTTCCAGTCTCATGTAGAAGGGCTGGTCATATCACAGGTTATTAGCATTACAATAAGGACAGTTAGCAAAATCTGTGTACGGTTCGTTCTTTGATTTTTTTCGTTTCAAAACAAAAATGAAAAAAACAAAGCAAGCATGTGGTTTTTCCGTTTTTCTAAAACCTAAATCGAAAAAATAAAAAATCGAATTAATAGAAAATCAGCAGCGTTTTAGTTTTGTTTTGCCATCTAAATGAAAATAAAATAGGGTTGTTGTTTTAACATGTAGCAGTAGTGGAAACGAAGTAAGTCGCCAAAGAAAAATCATTTACAGTGGATGAAGACGGCATCAAAACAAACCATTTCTAAACAAAAGGCAATGGCTGCACTTGAACCGTTTTCTGCATTGATAATCGAACTTTTTGAGAGAGGAAAAAAACACTCTGAAATCAGTGATGCTTTAGCCGCCATGGAGCTTCATGTTACTCGGTTCCATTTTGGTAGTGCTAACTGAAAAAGTTCTTCTTGTGGATTGTAATGGCGGTTGGCAAGAAATTGAAGGCTTCCATTACCGCCACCTACTTGTACCTAAAAAAGTTATGTGTTACGAGTTCAGGTCTTCATTTCCGGTTCTGCCATAAGGTCCGTTGAATTAACAACAAAATAAAAGTTTGTCTTTGGTTCAACCATTGCAGTTAAAAAAATCCCAAAACGTACCCTTTGTTCATTTTTGCAAATGTCGTTTTTCTAATTTCGTTTTAAAAACGGAAAAACAAAAAACCGCATGCTTGTTTTGTTTTTTCGTTTTTGTTTTAAAACGAAAAAACCAAAGAAGGAACCATACATGGATTTAGCAAGGTAGAGTAAATACAAAAACTTAAAGAGGGGGCTTGCAGGAAAACTGAAATTCTCTGGGACTTCTAGTGATAAAACAGGTCTTAATTTTGAAAATAAAAAGTTAGTAGAATTACAAAATTTTAAAGTATATTGTTATAGACCAAGGTATTGGCTGTTCAGCAATGTACCGCTTCAACCGCCTTGCTTTCAATTTTTTTTCATAAAATAGGTGTTTTTCCAGTTATTACTTTGTTTTTGTCAACACTGTAAGACACAATAAAAAGCAAATAATTTGTTATTTATTTGGTCTATGTATTTAGAGTTTTTAAATCATTATCTGGCATTGTTAGTGCACATATATGCTGTTAAATGTTCTCTACTGTTTCACAAGTAGTCCTTTAAAAGCTCTAACATCATACAATGTTAACTTTAAGCCTAAATAGAAAATGTCATGTTTTTTTTATTAAACAAACATAGTTTTGTATTAAAAGAGACTATTACTTTAGTGACCGAACATCACTGAAGGAACTTATTGTAAGCATATTCATTTAAAACACATAAAAAGCCCTCTGACGGTGGTTAGAATTACCTCATTACAACACACAATTAAAACTGTATATAACTCAAGTCAACGGTTTCCTGCTTATTAACTTTATTTATCTATTTGAAACTATTGAAAAAATAGCAATCATTAGCACTGTGACAAACAAACACTGTGACACATTTTGAGCAATCTGAAAATGATAGTAAATATTACTCAAAACTGACTGTTTGTAGTTTTAAATATACGTTACAATGTACTCTTTCATTTGGTAAACATATTACTCAATTCAATTATTACTATTTCTTTTTTAAATCAAGTTGAAAGGATTATGTTTTATCCAAGGACAACTGATTTTGTAGGCAACAGGCCAGCATATAATCATTAAATTAATTTCAGACAAAATAAACCCTTTAAAGAACCTTACATATGTGCAAAGGACCTCCTAATTAGAACTTTGATTCCTTTTATTTATGAAAATGTTATTTATTTCCAACAGAATTAGCAGTTTTCTTAGTGGGACATGTTTTTGCCAAAGTTTCAAGAATCAGTATTTTACTTTAGTAAAGAGGCCAAGTTGATAGTTCAATTTTTGTTTTTAAACTGCAGTATCTATTCTTCTACTTAAGCAAAGAATGTGTGAACTATTCTAGTAGAATTAAACTTACAAAATTAAACCAAATTCCCAGAATTCAATCGCAGATGTCTGTCCAATGCTGGTCCAGGTCGGAATAAACTGCTCAAATCTACTGTGCTGTACAAAGGGTAGGCTATGACATCACTGGACATCTGTTCTAGGCCCGCCCACTTTCCTTTGATGACATCATTCCAGACAGAATGTGGGCATGTCTGGCCCCCGTCCATATGGTTATGTGTTCTAAACGGCATAATTAGGATCTAATCTATCATTTATGGTGGGAAATAAACACAATAAACGGGGAATGTTTTTTTTTTATTGATCATTTATTTCGAACACTTAATAAAAAGCAAATATAAGTAAATTAATAAAGTCATAACAAAACAAAACAAAAAAGAAGAATAAGAAGAAAACATATGTACATACCATCATGTTCGAAAAGGAGTAGGAAGAAGTAATAAAACGTATTAAATCCTACCCCTGTTCTATATTAACATCTACCTATGTTTAAGCATACATACATATCTATATATATACACACACACATACATACACATACATACATACACATACACATACCTATACATATATATATCACTCCACTATTTGTCATACAAAATATTTTCCTTGCAGTTCTGTAAAATTAGTTATCTCCCTTATATCATACCCCCCCCCCCCCCCCCCCCCTCGCTCTCTCTCATAAAACAAATTTGTCATGTGACTTGGTAATAGCTTATTTCTAGCTTTAAATAGAAATTGTGCTGTTTGGAATTTTATCATATCATAAAGCTTCATGATTTTAGACATTATAAATAGTGTGTTGGTGTGTTCTCGATATCCAACTTTATGAATTATTCTCATGGCTCTTTTTTGCAATATGAACAGTGGCTCTAGTGAACTTTTATATGTGCTTCCCCATGCCTCTATACAGTAAATTAAATGAGGTAAGATCAAATAACAGAACAGAGCATGGAGTGATTTGTAATCTAAAAAATATCTTACTTTGGCTATTACAGAGATGCTTTTAGATATTTTAGTGCTGATGTATCTAATATGAGACTTCCAGCAAATCTTGTTATTTATTATCACCCTGACAAATTTAGTTTCATATACTTTCTCTATATCAACCCCTCCTATCTGTACCCGTGCATGATGATTTAGTTTTTTGTTACCAAATATCATATATTTCATTTTACTCAAATTTAGTGACAGTTTATTTTTATTTAGCCAGTATTTAATATGAAGGAATTCTGAGGTGATAGTGTCCAAAAGTTGCTGTAAATTCTCACCTGATCCTATTATATTTGTGTCATCCACAAATAAAATAAAGTTGAGTTTTTGTGATATCTTACATATGTCATTAATGTACATGATGAATAATTTAGGACCCAAGACCAACCCCTGTGGTACACCACACACAATGTCCAAACATCTTGACTGATGAGCTCCCATCTTCACAAATTGCTTCCTGTTTTTTAAATAACTTCTTACCCACTCTAGTGCCAGTCCTGATCCCATATTGCTCTAATTTGTTAATTAATATATCATGATTTATAGTATCAAATGCTTTTTTTAGATCAATAAAAACCCCAACAGAATATTTCTTGCTATCTAGCTATGGAATTTGTTGTTTCTTCTATTAGTTCAATTAATGCTTGTGATGTTGATCGATTTCTTCTGAATCCATATTGATTATCTGAGAGTAAATTATGTCTTTCTATGAAATTGTCTAACCTGTAATTGACAACTTTTTCCAGAATTTTTGAAAACTGTGGGAGAAGAGAAACCGGTCTGTAATTTTTGAAATGATGCTTGTCCCCAGTTTTGTACACAGGAATAACTTTAGCTATTTTCATATTGGAAAATTTAGCGGTTTGTAATGATAAATGAAAAATATACATAAATGGTTTGGAAATCCCATGAATAACCTTTTTTACTATTTTCATATCTATTTCATCATAATCAGTAGATGTCTTGCTTTTACACTCGCTAACAATATCTATGATTTCCTTCTCATCCACAGGTTTAAGGAACATTGTGCTTGGATTTCTATCTATTAGATTATCCTCATTGAATGTCACTGGATCTTCAATTTCATTTGCAAGTTTTGGTCCAACATTTACAAAAAACTCATTAAACTTTTTAACCGCATCATCTATGTTATTTATATTTTTTTCATTTTCTATAAAATACTGTGGATAATTAATATTTCTAGTTTTATTTCTAATTATACTATTTAAAATATCCCATATACCTTCTGTAATGTTTTCTGTTTGTTTTCATCTGTTAGGTCAGAATTAGATCCTTATTCAGTAAGAAGCCCTTAAATATCAGGGTTTATCTGGTTTGGCTGATCAAATTAAATATTAAGACTTTTCATCAGGCAGACACCAACAACCAGTTCAGAGTCACAGAGGAACCTCCCGCAGACTTTCAGAAGCAGAACCCCCAGTTTGGAAAGACTTATGTTGCATTCACACCCAACCAGTTTTGGGTGTCAAAGTCTATGATATTAGATAAATAAAGACATTTATACTAGTACTGTCACTAATTATAATTCCACAATGTGTTAATATATGTAAAAGTTGTCACATGAACAGCCATTGTATTCTTAACATAAAGGCATTATTTCAAAGTGCAAAGGCTGTTTCACTTTACATTATAACTTGAAGGCATGTGGAGGCCTTTCTTTTAACGCCTACTATAAAATCAATAAAATACTAATTAAATAAGTAATAAGATTCAAAATAATAATTTGATGCCCTGCAATAGACTGGCGACCTGTCCAGGATGTACCCCACCTGTCGCCCGTAGACAGCTGGAGATAGGCACCAGCACCCCTCGCGACCGCACTCAGGATTAGGCGTGTTAGAAAATGGATGGATGGATAATAATTTGAATCCTCAAAAATGTAAATTAAAGGGTAACAAAAATAAGTGGGAATGCTTAAGCATTCCCACTTGATAACACATTTTATTTTTTATCCTATTACCAGTTTCTCTAAAAGTAAAAAAGTCAATGAACCAAAAGGAAAAACAATGTTACCACTGTATATTTACCACTGTATACCCATTTTTTAAATGGGTACAACTACCACCACACCATAAGTTCTTTGATAAAAAAAAAAACCAACATATCAAACTTTTCTGGTTTCAGACAGGAGCAATAAGCTGATACAACATTAGCGCTCGCACTGAAAGCTCTCTCTGACGCAGAGCTTGTTGCTTGAACATGCTAACACCGGTTTTAGGACGGTACCCAGCAGTGGCGGCCGGCCCATAGGGGGCGCTGGGGCACCGCCCTCCTTGATAAGAAGAGAGAAACGGAAAATATATTTTTAGAAATTAACATATGTCAGTTTTATTCTCTAGAGTGTGTACCTATAAGCAAAACAAATTATATAAACTACATTTCCCTATCTACTGTCATTCATTTGTGGATTTCCACAGACAGACTCCTACCGTCTCTGTCTTGGGGCTGCGATCAGACTGCCCCACATTTGCAGAGAATCTGCCAATCATGTACTATTGCTAGGTGAATTTAATGGCCAATCAGCGTCTCAGAATTTTATGGTCTTAGGGCTCTGAAAATACTGCCCTTTAACAGGCTTCTGCACCCAATGCTCAGGTGCAGACAATTAGAGGGACGATGGCGAACGTAACGAATGAGATGCAGCTTCCACCAAATTCCGTGAGATCCTTATTTATCTACCCGTTTGCCAGAAGAACATCCCTGTTGTAGGATATGAAAATTTCATGTCATGGTTATTGTGACGAATCCACCTCGTCAATTAAAACAACCTCTAACTTTGCGTGCCACACACACATTCCTGCTATACTGTGCTTGTGAGGACCAATACGCTCGCGCTGAGCCCAGTAGCTCTATTAACTTAAAACACACAAGCTGTTCCTGGTTACCTGCTGGCGTATTGAGGGTGCACACTTAATATTTCAGTGGGTTTAGCCGTGTGTGTGTGTACGTGTTTATGCTATGGGGACTTGTCATCTTCAGTCTGGCTGCGTCTTTGCTGGGTTCAAACCCAAAGTAAAGCTCAGTAAGCAGTTAAAACGCCACAGTTGTTGGAATGTAGAAGTGACGTCACCAACACGTGACTAGCTAAATGTTTGTCAGATTATATATTTTTTTTATTTTATGTTTAAAAGTTTGGTGTAATTGAATAAGTCAATGAATCTGTGTAAAGGAATTAAGTTGTAAAAATTATTAGTTTTTGTACATCAATTGTTTGTGGAGGTAATATATGGACAAAACTGATTTATGAGAAGAAATCAGAAATCAGAGAGCCTGAGGGGAGGGGCTTAAACTATTTAATAAGGGCTGTGGGAAGAAGAGCTGCCATTTCTGTTTTCTCTTTCTTTGTTACATTGCTGGTAACTGGAGGGAGGCTGAGGCCCAGAGGATCTTATGTTTAGTTTCTTTTGCACCCTGTTTTGAGTTTTTGAGCACAATAAATCACCAACACCGGTAACCCGACTGAGCCTGGATTCTTGGAGGCCAAAGAACCCCGTCACAGTGACCCAAATCATCACTGTTACTGTTATTATATAGTAAATGAAATCATTACTGTTAAATTGTATTTCATTTCCAATTGTTTATTTGAATTCTTATTCTGGATTAGTTGGAGACATACACTAGGCTATATCAGCCCCACCAAAAAAAATTTTCACCAGCCGCCACTGGTACCCAGGGTATCGCCCTGTCTCCGTTTCTCATCACCCTCTATACCTCAGACTTCACCTACAATCTTCAGAAGTCGTCAGATGACTCGGCCACTGTGGGTCAGAGGCGAATGAGCTGGAGTACTGGTTGGTCATCATGAACTTTGTGGACTGGTGTGAGAAGAACCACCTGTGTTTAAACACCAGTGAGACCAAGGAGAAGGTGATGGACTTCAGGAGAAGACCCCCACCTCACTCCCCCATGAACATCCAGGGGAAGGACATAGAAACCGTGGAGAACTTCAAATACCTGGGTGTTCATGTAGATAGGAGTGAGCAGGCCCCTGCTTAAAACCTTCTATGACTCTGTGGCTGCATCAGCCCTCCTCTGCACTGTTGTCTGCTGGGCCCAGGCAGCACAGAGTGGGACCGAAAGAACTGAGCAAACTGATGAGAAAGGCTGCACTCTGGACTCAGTGGAGGAAGTGGCTGAGAGGAGTGTGTTGTCCTACCTTACATCCATCATGGACAAAACATTTCTCCTCCTGCACCAAACTGTAGAGGAGCTGAACAGCTCCTTAAGTGAAAGACTTTTACACCCTGTTTCTAAAAGGAGCGCTACCACAGGTCATTCATTCCTCCTGCTATCGCACTTTACAATGCGGCACTATAACTGCAATAACTGTGCAATAACTAATGTGCAATCGCTATTTAATACCTTTTGCAATAACTAATGTGTAGTCGTAATTCAATACCCTGTGCAATAACTAATGTGCAGTCGCTATTTAATACCCTATGCAATAACTAATGTGCAGTTGCTATTTAATACCCTGTGCAATAACTAATGTGCAGTCGCTATTTAATACCCTGTGCAATAACTAATGTGCAGTCGCTATTTAATACACTGTGCAATAACTAATGTGCAATCGCTATTTAATACCCTGTGCAATAACTAATGTGCAATCACTATTTAGTACCCTGTGCAATAACTAATGTGTAGTCGCTATTTAATACCCTGTGCAATAACTAATGTGCAGTTGCTATTTAATACCCTCTGCAATAACTAATGTGCAATCGCTATTTTATACCCTGTGCAATAACTAATGTGCAGTCGCTATTTAATACACTGTGCAATAACTAATGTGCAATCGCTATTTAATACCCTGTGCAATAACTAATGTGCAATCACTATTTAGTACCCTGTGCAATAACTAATGTGCAGTCGCTATTTAATACCATGTGCAATAACTAATGTGCAATCACTATTTAGTACCCTGTGCAATAACTAATGTGCAGTCGCTATTTAGTACCATGTGCAATAACTAATGTGCAATCACTATTTAATACCCTGTGCAATAACTAATGTGCAATCGCTATTTAGTACCATGTGCAATAACTAATGTGCACTCACTATTTAATACCCTGTGCAATAACTAATGTGCAGTCACTATTTAATACCCTGTGCAATAACTGATGTGCAATCACTATTTAATACCATGTGCAATAACTAATGTGCAGTCACTATTTAATTCCCTGTGCAATAACTGATGTGCAATCACTATTTAATACCATGTGCAATAACTAATGTGCAGTCACTTTTTTATACCATGTGCAATAAATGATGTGCAATCACTATTTAATACCATGTGCAATAACTAATGTGCAGTCGCTATTTAATACCATGTGCAATAACTAATGTGCAATCACTATTTAATACCACGTGCAATAACTAATGTGCAGTCACTATTTAATACCCTGTGCAATAACTAATGTGCAATCGCTATTTAATACCCTGTGCAATAACTAATGTGCAGTCACTATTTAATAACCCGTGCAATAACTAATGTGCAATCGCTATTTAATACCCTGTGCAATAACTAATGTGCAATCACTATTTAATACCTTGTGCAATAACTAATGTGCAGTCACTATTTAATACCCTGTGCAATAACTAATGTTCAATCACTATTTAATACCTTGTGGAATAACTAATGTGCAATCACTATTTAATACCATGTGCAATAACTAATGTGCAGTTGCTATTTAATACCTTGTGCAATAACTAATGTGCAATCGCTATTTAATACCCTGTGCAATAACTAATGTGCAGTCGCTATTTAATACCCTGTGCAATAACTAATGTGCAATCGCTATTTAATACCCTGTGCAATAACTAATGTGCAATCACTATTTAGTACCCTGTGCAATAACTAATGTGCAGTCGCTATTTAATACCATGTGCAATAACTAATGTGCAATCACTATTTAGTACCCTGTGCAATAACTAATGTGCAGTCGCTATTTAGTACCATGTGCAATAACTAATGTGCAATCGCTATTTAGTACCATGTGCAATAACTAATGTGCACTCACTATTTAATACCCTGTGCAATAACTAATGTGCAGTCACTATTTAATACCCTGTGCAATAACTGATGTGCAATCACTATTTAATACCATGTGCAATAACTAATGTGCAGTCACTATTTAATTCCCTGTGCAATAACTGATGTGCAATCACTATTTAATACCATGTGCAATAACTAATGTGCAGTCACTATTTAATACCATGTGCAATAACTGATGTGCAATCACTATTTAATACCATGTGCAATAACTAATGTGCAGTCGCTATTTAATACCATGTGCAATAACTAATGTGCAATCACTATTTAATACCACGTGCAATAACTAATGTGCAGTCACTATTTAATGCCCTGTGCAATAACTAATGTGCAATCGCTATTTAATACCCTGTGCAATAACTAATGTGCAGTCACTATTTAATAACCCGTGCAATAACTAATGTGCAATCGCTATTTAATACCCTGTGCAATAACTAATGTGCAGTCACTATTTAATACCATGTGCAATAACTAATGTGCAATCACTATTTAATACCTTGTGCAATAACTAATGTGCAGTCACTATTTAATACCCTGTGCAATAACTAATGTGCAATCACTATTTAATACCTTGTGGAATAACTAATGTGCAGTCACTATTTAATACCTTGTGCAATAACTAATGTGCAATCGCTATTTAATACCATGTGCAATAACTAATGTGCAATCACTATTTAATACCATGTGCAATAACTAATGTGCAGTTGCTATTTAATACCATGTGCAATAACTAATGTGCAATCACCAGGGCCGTGCAGAGACCACTAAAGGGGCAGGTGCTCTAAAAAAAAGGGCACATCTTATCGCATTTTAGGACAGAATATTAAAAAAGTCACATAGCTTTCAGAGTTTAATGAACAATGATAAATTACAAAATTGTGAGACATACAATCAAAGCTAAGGGAAATCTCTACATATAACATAGAACTATGCATATGTAAAATATTTTATTAGTAATTTCTTTCTGCAGGTCTATTTTGTTATAGGAAAGTATTACAATATTCAAACCTGCAATTTAGCCAAAGATGTAAATCAGAGCTGGACCACCAGACATATTTTGTCTTTGCAGAATTAAACTGTTAAAAATGCATACAAAGGCACAATGCAACCTTTTAGTGTACTGTAATCTATAAAAAGAATGTCTGCCTGGTTTGCTGTACTGACAGTGGAGATGGAGACGGTCCATTCAGAAAAGCAGAGCTGTTGCATCAAACTTTAACGTGGAACTGCAGAAAAAAAAGAACAAAACAAACATTTTATTAATGCATGTCACCATGAGAAAAGCTTACTCTGTTTGTGTCTTAGTGTATTTTGTAAGTACCTATATACATTTTCTTCAATCTTTCCTCTTTGTTTTTCCTTGCCAGTTTCTCTTTTCTTTTTTTCCTCATTGTCTCATCTTTTCTGTGTTGAGTGAAGGTCAATGTCTTATTTATTTCAGTCTCTTGCTTTTCTTTTTCCCCAAAACGAAATCCAAGATTATGATCCAAAAACTCATTTTCCATCATGGTTATTTAACTGTTTAAAAACAAATTTCCAACTTTTAAACATTTTTGCTATTTTTGTTCTCTTTTGTTCACAGCAGCAGTTTTCTGTTAGCCATGTCTTTAAAAATGTTAATAACCTCACTGTGAATGATTGGCACATCCTTCTCGATTGCCAACAAAAGAAGGTCTGACAACCGATCCTCCTTGCATAAGCTGCGCAGTTTTGTTTTCACCAGCTTCATACATTATATCTATCATATATCTATCATGGTAGTTCTGGATGAGGAGTCCTTCAAGATACATTTACCTAACGCTAGAATAAATGAAATGTACATCATGCAGCAAAGGAAATTAGAAAATCAGACATATATCCATTATGAAGATGATAGGTTTTTGACGGGCGATGTGCCCCTATTGCATAAGTAATACTGAAGAATGTCCTACTGTCATTAACGACACAGGGAAGCTTTTTAGTTATCTTGCTTTGCTAGCAAAGTCATTAGCTAGCAGCTAGCTCATAGCACAAGAACAACAGCCTAATGTCTGTATGATAAAAATACTGAATCGATAGATAAGAACAGCTTTTCCTCACCTGGCTGTCTCCTCCCGCTCAGTAGTTCTTCAGAGAAAGGCGCGCCGCGTCCTATACTTTCCTCCGTTTAAACCGCTACTCTTTGCTAAAGTAAAGAAATTATACAATGTTCAAAGTTTTCCGTTGTCTGACAAGTAGGAAGCCTACTCCAGTATTTTCACCAAAAATTATGTTTTTTAATTCACAAAAAAATTGTTCTGTAATCATGAATTAAACAACATAATTTTCAATGTAAAAGACTAAAAGCACAGAGTAAACAGTGTTTTAGATCAAACAATACTGCATCATCCATGGGGCACATTTGGTTTCACTTACATCTCTATTCAGGTTGACATTGGAGAGGCGGTGCAGACTGAAGACATAGCCATCCGTCCGATCATGGTTGATCTTGCTTAGGGCCAAATGAGCAGCGGCCACAGTGTAATGTGGAATGTTCGCTACCTTTAGCTCCGCAATTAGCCGCCTTATCTGACTGTGCGAGAGGCAAGTGCGTCGTCACCGGCAAAAGGTCAAAGGTAACAATGTGACCGGAGGGCTTATTGTATTGTTTTTCTTGCCAAAAAAAAAAAGATAATAATAATAATTTCAGTACGTGTCAAAAAAAAAAAAAAAAAAGGGACCAAAAGGGCACATTGGGGTCATGGAGCAAAAGGGGCAGGTGCTCAAGCCCCCTTAGCCCCCCCCCCCTCTGCACGTGCCAATCACTATTTAATACCTTGTGCAATAACTAATGTGCAGTCACTATTTAATACCTTGTGCAATAACTAATGTGCAGTCGCTGTTTAATACCATGTGCAATAACTAATGTGCAGTCACTATTTAATACCTTGTGCAATAACTAATGTGCAGTCACTATTTAATACCTTGTGCAATAACTAATGTGCAATCATTATTTAATACCCTGTGCAATAACTAATGTGCAGTCACTATTTAATACCCTGTGCAATAACTAATGTGCAATCACTATTTAGTACCCTGTGCAATAACTAATGTGCAATCATTATTTAATACCCTGTGCAATAACTAATGTGCAGTTGCTATTTAATACCATGTGCAATAACTAATGTGCAATCGCTATTTAATACCCTGTGCAATAACTAATGTGCAATCACTATTTAGTACCCTGTGCAATAACTAATGTGCAATCATTATTTAATACCCTGTGCAATAACTAATGTGCAGTTGCTATTTAATACCATGTGCAATAACTAATGTGCAATCGCTATTTAATACCTTGTGCAATAACTAATGTGCAGTCGCTGTTTAATACCATGTGCAATAACTAATGTGCAGTCACTATTTAATACCTTGTGCAATAACTAATGTGCAGTCACTATTTAATACCTTGTGCAATAACTAATGTGCAATCATTATTTAATACCTTGTGCAATAACTAATGTGCAGTCACTATTTAATACCCTGTGCAATAACTAATGTGCAATCACTATTTAGTACCCTGTGCAATAACTAATGTGCAATCATTATTTAATACCCTGTGCAATAACTAATGTGCAGTTGCTATTTAATACCATGTGCAATAACTAATGTGCAATCGCTATTTAATACCCTGTGCAATAACTAATGTGCAATCACTATTTAGTACCCTGTGCAATAACTAATGTGCAGTCGCTATTTAATACCATGTGCAATAACTAATGTGCAATCACTATTTAATACCCTGTGCAATAAATAATGTGCAATCGCTATTTAGTACCATGTGCAATAACTAATGTGCACTCACTATTTAATACCCTGTGCAATAACTAATGTGCAGTCACTATTTAATACCCTGTGCAATAACTAATGTGCAATCACTATTTAATACCATGTGCAATAACTAATGTGCAATAACTATTTAATTCCCTGTGCAATAACTGATGTGCAATCACTATTTAAAGCTGAAGTCTGTAAGTTTTTAAAAATCACTTTTTTGTCATATGGGCTAAAACTGTCCCTATGCCCAGACAGCAGTACATGTGATATGTAACCTGTGAAAAAAACTGCTTCAATTGGTACCGCCTACTGCCTGTATTTCAATCTGGAAAGAATAATTCGGGACGAGTCAAAACAACCAATCATAGCCAGAGGAGCGTCTGATGGAGTGTCAATCACAGCTCACACACGCTGAATCCCGCCCCCCCCTCCTTCTGGTCGCATGCGGTTGCCGCGCAGATGCTGTGAAAGGGTTGGAGCTTGGAGGTGGGGCATGAGTGAAGCAGAGAGGGTGGGGGAGTGGCGTGAAACCTGTTTTTCTTCAAATTTTCAGTCGAAGTCTGCTCTCTCCTCAATGTTACAGACTGCAGCTTTAATACCATTTGCAATAACTAATGTGCAGTCACTATTTAATACCATGTGCAATAACTAATGTGGAATCACTATTTAATACCTTGTGCAATAACTAATGTGCAGTCACTATTTAATACCCTGTGCAATAACTGATGTGCAATCACTATTTAATACCATGTGCAATAACTAATGTGCAGTTGCTATTTAATACCATGTGCAATAACTAATGTGCAATCACTATTTAATACCTTGTGCAATAACTAATGTGCAGTCACTATTTAATACCTTGTGCAATAACTAATGTGCAATCACTATTTAATACCTTGTGCAATAACTAATGTGCAATCACTATTTAATACCTTGTGCAATAACTAATGTGCAGTCACTATTTAATACCTTGTGCAATAACTAATGTGCAATCACTATTTAATACCTTGTGCAATAACTAATGTGCAGTCACTATTTAATACCTTGTGCAATAACTAATGTGCAGTCACTATTTAATACCTTGTGCAATAACTAATGTGCAATCGCTATTTAATACCTTGTGCAATAACTAATGTGCAGTCACTATTTAATACCTTGTGCAATAACTAATGTGCAGTCACTATTTAATACCTTGTGCAATAACTAATGTGCAATCACTATTTAATACCTTGTGCAATAACTAATGTGCAGTCGCTATTTAATACCTTGTGCAATAACTAATGTGCAGTCACTATTTAATACCCTGTGCAATAACTGATGTGCAATCACTATTTAATACCATGTGCAATAACTAATGTGCAGTCGCTGTTTAATACCATGTGCAATAACTAATGTGCAATTACTATTTAATACCTTGTGCAATAACTAATGTGCAGTCACTATTTAATACCTTGTGCAATAACTAATGTGCAATCACTATTTAATACCTTGTGCAATAACTAATGTGCAGTCACTATTTAATACCATGTGCAATAACTAATGTGCAATCGCTATTTAATACCCTGTGCAATAACTAATGTGCAATCACTATTTAATACCCTGTGCAATAACTAATGTGCAATCGCTATTTAATACCTTGTGCAATAACTAATGTGCAGTCACTATTTAATACCATGTGCAATAACTAATGTGCAATCGCTATTTAATACCCTGTGCAATAACTAATGTGCAATCACTATTTAATACCCTGTGCAATAACTAATGTGCAATCGCTATTTAATACCTTGTGCAATAACTAATGTGCAGTCACTATTTAATACCTTGTGCAATAACTAATGTGCAATCGCTATTTAATACCCTGTGCAATAACTAATGTGCAATCACTATTTAATACCCTGTGCAATAACTAATGTGCAATCACTATTTAATACCATGTGCAATAACTAATGTGCAATCACTATTTAATACCCTGTGCAAAAACTTAGGCAATAATCTTGTTAAATAAGAGACTCCAGCTGTTATGTAAATATACGTGGATGCACTGTATATACTGTATATATGCCATGCACCTTTTACTTCTTATGGCTTGTTTGTCTATTGAGTCGATGTGACAAGTGAATTTCTCCATTGTGAGATCAATAAAATCTATATTATCTTTTGTTAACTTGTAAGAAGATTTTTCTGAGCTAGTTTGGACAGCAAAGGGAAATTTATTTGTTGGTGCTTCGACCATTTCAGTGGATCTTCTTCAGTAATAAATTGAAATATTGTAGTTTAGAAATGTAACTAACCTCACTAAAATCAAATACCTTTCTATGATGCTGAAAATGTCATTGCTTTTAGGATGATTTTTAGATAAGAATTTGAACAAACAAACCCTCTTAAGTTTGTTCTGCAAGAGGACCTACTGTGTGTCGAGGAGGATTTTTAACATTTAAGAATAATATGCTAATATCAAAGTCTATGTAGTTATCTTGTTTATATCCAATTAACATTACATTTCTAGATCAAATGCTCTTTCATTTAACGTTAAGAGAAAAATTCTCCATTTTGATTTTACAGAGCATTTTACTACAGTACACACAACAAAACTGTTGATCTGTTTTGATGTTCCTGTTGAACATTTAACAACCTGTAAGATTATTACTGAGGTTTGACCAAATCTTTGCATTTATTTTTAAAGGTTAAAATATCTAGTGCCCATAAAATAAGAGTTATTAAATGGATGTCAATTACAGTAAATAAAATCATTGGTTTGAGATATTTTTTAATATCAATAATATATATTGTGGTAATGAAAAACTGCCCCATTTTCTGACAAAATGTCTCAAAAGAATTTATTACCTTTTGGCAATTACTACTAAATCTGGATTTAGTGACAATGGTTTTGAATTCAGGATTTTATTTTTTGCATTAATACATAATGCAGCAGTGTCATATAATACTACACTGCCTTACAGTGTTAATTAGAATGCAGTGTAAATTAAATCACATTTTAAACATAATATTCAATTCAATTCAGTTTATTTATATAGCGCCAAATTCACAACACATGTCATCTCAAGGCACTTTACAGTTCAACCAGATCATACAGTCAAATTGATACAAAGTTTTCTATCTAAGGAAAACCAGTTGATTGCATTGACTCATTGACTCAAATACAATCCCCCACACTAAGCATGCTTGTAGCGACAGTGGAGAGGAAAAACTCCCTTTTAACAGGAAGAAACCTCCAGCAGAACCAGGCTCAGTGTGAGCGGCCATCTGCCGAGGCCGACTGGGGTTCAAGGAGACAGAAGCAGAGATACAAAAAGCAGCTGTAAAAGGCGGCCCCGTCCAGGAAACACACAGCCAGGCAGACGAGCTCCAAGGCAGCTCCCATGCCAGAGGACGAAGAGAGCACATCCACTCAGTCACGGTCAGAGAAACAGGACCACACTGGAAAACAGGCCGATCTCCAACATCTATTAACAAGGGTGTTGATAGAAGCAGCACAGCTGATGTTTTTTTCCAGGATGACGTCACAGCCAAACAGGAACAGACGAGGCAAAGCTACTCTGAGGAAAAGCAGAGAGAGCAGAAGGTTAGAGATTGAACTAACAGATTCTGCAGAATAGGAGAACAGAGAGAGAATGAAGCAGAATGATGAAATGGGGGTCCCTATGTCCTCCAAAAGTCTAAGCCTATAGCAGCATAACTATAGAGATAGCTCAGGATAACCTGAGCCACCCTAACTATAAGCTTTATCAAAAATGAAAGTTTTAAGCCTAGCCTTAAAAGTAGACAGGGTGTCTGCCTCACGGACTAAAACTGGTAGTTGGTTCCACAGGAGAGGAGCCTGATAACTAAAAGATCTGCCTCCCATTCTACTTTTAGAAATTCTAGGAACCACTAGTAAACCTGCAGATTGAGAGCGAAGTGCTCTGTTAGGAACATAAGGAACAATCAGATCTCTGATATCAGATGGAGCTTGGCCATTTAAGGCTTTATATGTGAGAAGGAGGATTTTAAATTCTATTCTTGATTTAACAGGAAGCCAATGAAGAGAAGCCAGGATAGGCGAGATATGATCTCTCTTTTTAATTTTCATTAGAACTCTGGCTGCAGCATTTTGGATCAGCTGAAGGCTTTTAACTACAGTTTGTGGACTTCCTGATAGTAAAGAATTACAATAGTCCAGCCTTGAAGTAACAAATGCATGGACTAGTTTCTCAGCATCACCCCTGGACAGGATATTTCTAATTTTTGCAATGTTCCTCAGATGAAAGAAGGAAATTCTAGAAACCTCTTTGATATGGGATTTAAATGACAGGTCCTGATCAAAAATAACACCAAGATTTTTTACTTTATTATCTGAAATCAGTTTAATCCCATCCAAATGAAGTGACTGGCTAATCAGCTTCTTTTTCAGAGACTCTGGTCCAAAGACTATAACTTCTGTTTTGTCTGCATTCAGAAGCAGAAAGTTAAGAGTCATCCAGGTTTTTATGTCTTCAGACATGCCTGTAATCTATGTAATGGGTTAGCTTCATCTGGATTTATAGACAGATATAGCTGGGTATAATCAGCGTAACAGTGGAAATTAATCCCATGCTGTCTAATAATTCTACCAATTGGGAGCATGTATAAAGTAAAGAGAATTGGTCCTAGCACTGATCCCTGTGGTACTCCACAGGTAACCTTTGAGCGTGTTGAAGATCTATCATTAACATGAACAAACTGAATTCGATCAGATAGATAAGATTTAAACCAGTCTAGTGCTGTTCCTTTAATTCCAACAAAATATTCAAGTCTTTCTAAAAGAATATTATGGTCAACTGTATCAAATGCAGCACTAAGATCCAACAGGACGAGCACAGATACAAGTCCATTATCTGAGGCCATGAGAATATCATTAGTGACTTTCACCAGAGCTGTTTCAGTGCTATGATGAGCTCTAAAGCCAGACTGAAACTCTTCAAAAAGTTCATTATGGTGGAAGTGATCGCAAACTTGTTTGGCAACTACTTTCTCAAGAATTTTGGATAAGAAAGGAAGATTGGATATAGGTCTATAATTGACCAAGTCATCTGGGTCAAGAGACGGTTTCTTAAGCAGAGGTTTAATTACAGCAATCTTAAAAGCTTTAGGTACATATCCCTGTAACAGAGATAGATTAATCACATCTAAAATGGAGGAGGAGATCAAAGGGAATACCTCCTTAAATAACCTGGTTGGAACTGGATCTAACATACAAGTTGAAGGCTTAGATGAAGACAATAATTTTGCTAATTCAGAGAGTTCAACTGGATCAAAGCAGTCTAAACCCGGTTCAGATTCCATGACTACCTCAGGTACAATCGCGGATAGAGGAGTGCTTATGATCTTATTTTTAATAAGATCAATCTTATTTATAAAGAATCCCATAAAATCATTGCTGCTAAGAGCAGGTGGAATGGACGGTTCAACAGAGCTATGGCTCTGGGTGAGTTTGGCAACTGTATTAAAAAGAAATCTAGGATTATTCTTATTCTCCTCTATTAATGAGGAGAAGTATGCTGCTCTTGCTTTACAAAGGGTCCTCTTATACAACAGTAAACCATTTTTCCAGACTAGGAAGGACTCTCGCAGGCCTGTGGAGCGATATTTTCTCTCCAGTTTCCTAGCATTTTGCTTCAAAGTACGCAGCTCTGCATTAAACCAAGGAGCAAGCTTTCTATTTTTAACGGTTTTCATTTTCAAAGGAGCTGCGTTGTCTAAGGCAATACGCAGAGAACTAGCAACCCCATCAACAAAATCATCAACCTGTGAAGGGGAATAAGCTAAGCTTTTGCACTCTGCAGCACTGCTCAGTGACACAGAGCAGAGAGAAAGTGAAGCAGATTCTTTAAAATTTATAACTGCACTATCTGATAAAGATCTACTAAAATTGAACCTTCTTTTGGGGGAGGAGAACTCTGTTAAAGTAATCCTGAAGGTTATTAGAAAGTGGTCAGAGAGGACAGGGTTGTGAGGAAATACTGTTATTTCTTCACATTCTATGCCGTATGTCAGCACAAGATCCAAAGTATGAAGATGAGAATGCGTGGGACTATTCACATTTTGAACAAAGCCAATAGTGTCTAAGATAGCATTAAAGGCTGCTCTTAAGCTATCGCCTTCAATGTCAGCATGGATGTTAAAATCTCCCACTATGATGACCCTGTCAGTATTTAATACCAAATCAGAAAGGAACTCTGAAAACTCATCTAAAAATTCAGAGTAAGGACCTGGTGGACGATACAAAGTTACAAAAAGAAGAGGTTTTCTTGCCTTGAAATTTGGATCAGGGAAATTAAGGGTTAAATGTTCAAAAGAGTTGTAGGAATTAATTGTTTTGGGAGTAATCAGTAAGTCAGACTCGAAGATTGTTGCTACTCCTCCTCCTCGCCCAGAACTTCTGGGGATGTGAAAATTTAAATAGCTTGAAGGAGTTGCCTCATTTATGCTCACATAATCCTCTTGCTGCAGCCAGGTTTCTGTAAGGCAAAACAAGTCAATGTGATTATCACAAATCAAGTCATTAACTAGTAGACTTTTAGAGGAAAGCGATCTTATGTTAAACAGACCGCATTTAATTGTTTTAACTTTTTCCCCAATTGGAGTTATTTTGATTTTAATTAGATTATCATGATTTACTCCTTTGGGAATCTTTGCTAATTTATTAGATTTTGGTCGTGGGCAAGACACTGTCTGGATGGAGTAAAGAGTGGGTAACAGTAGAGAAGCTGCAGAGATGTGTGTTAAACTACAACTCTGCTTCCTGGTCTGCACCCTGGGTGGTCAGGGTTTTGGAGGACTAATAAATGTGGCCAGATTCCTAGAAAGAAGAGCTGCACCATCCAAAGTGGGATGGATGCCGTCTCTCCGAATCAGACCAGGCTTTCCCCAAAAGGATTGCCAATTATTAATGTAGCCCACGTTGTTTTCAGGGCACCACCTAGACAACCAGCGATTGAATGACGACATGCGGCTAAACATGTCATCACTGGTCAGATCAGGGAGGGGACCAGAGAAAATTACGGAGTCCGACATTTTTTTGGCAAACTTACACACCGAAGCAACACTAATTTTAGTGACCTCCGATCGGCGTAACCGGGTGTCATTACCACCAGCGTGAATAACAATCTTACTGTATTTAACCTTATCCTTAGCCAGTAGTTTCAGGTAGGATTTGATGTCGCCCGTTCTGGCCCCCGGCAAACATTTGACTATGGTCCCTGGTGTCTCTAATGCCACGTTTCTGACTATGGAGCTGCCAATCACCAGAGTGGGCTTCTCAGTGGGTGTGTCACTGAGTGGGGAAAACCGGTTAGAAACGTGAACGGGTTGGTGGTGACCAGTGGGCAGAGATCCACGACTACGCTTTCTGCGTACAGTTACCCAATCGCCTGGCTGCTCAGGCACTTTTGGAGGACAGCTACGTGGGGGGCCTACTTCAACAGCCTGAAGCCTGGATTCTAACTCTGACACCCTCGCCTCCAAAGCTACAAAAATACTACACTTATTACACATCCCATTATCACTAAAGGAGGCAGAGGAATAACTGAACATCTGACACAGAGAGCAGGAGAGAGGAGAGGAAGAAGGAAGAGTTGGAAAAGAGTCAAGGGAGGGAGAGAGAGAAGCCATAGCAATGCTAAGCTAGCGCTAGCCTAGGCTAGCTACTTCTTGCTATCAGAAATAAAACCGTGTGAAACTGACAAGTGCTCAGTAGAAAAGTGCAGCAGAAGGTGCTATGTTTTAAAGTAGTCAGTTAGAGTTACTTAGATACAGAGATATCACAGAGAAAATAACTTAACTTCAGATGGAGATCCTCTGAACAGCTGCACACTCAGTTGCACACTCAGTTAATCCAAACAGGATAATAATTTATGTAATTGCAGTATACTTTCAGCTAAAGTCACTAAGCTTGCTGTACAAAGTGGTTAGGTTGACAAACAGATATGCAAATTAGACTTAACTCTCCAAGCATGATAAATAGATTGGTTTTCTGTCTGAGGATGTATGGGAAAAAAAATAAGGGTCAATATCTGTAAGACATAAGAGATATTTGAGATTTAATCAGGAATTTATTGCTTCTAATTTTGCTGAAATACATAGCATGTGTTTTGTAAAAAGATTGAAAATAGTAATTAGTGTTAAATTACAATGAATCAATTTGCATATTACCTAAAAGAAGAACACAAAAAATAGAAAATTCCAAATAAATTATAGATTAAAACATGCACCTAAAAATTCAGTGACCGATTTCCGGGACAGTCCCAGTTTTGGAAAACCTGTCCTTCTTCAGCTTTAATTGTCTTGCTACGTCATTTCAAATTTCAACTGTGAGTTGAGCAATTGGGTCAAGTTACTCTATTAAATCGGTTGGTATAATGTTCTCTCCCACGAGTGACTGAATACTATATCCAGGTGTTGGGTTCAAAAATGTAGGTTTGTAAAAGAAGAACTGAAATACACAGTAAGGGATTTTCAAACAGCTTCCTGCAGGAGGAGAGACAGAGCTGCACCCAAGACTCAAACACTCTGTCTCCCCCGGACCTCCTCTGCAGAGCGCTTTATTAACAGAACATAACACATGGTTACAAACAGAGCATTGTTCTGACAGGACAGTTGATCAGGTCATAAGACAGGATGCTCCACGACTGAATCACAAGGCAGGGTGGTCTCCTGACTGAATCACAAGACAAAGTGAAGCATCTATTTGCTCAAATGTTTCATAAGCACACACAGACATTAATTTTATAATCATCATTGAATAAACCTAACACCAGGGATGCATGTCTCAATCTCTTTCCATCTGGAAAAATATCCAGGACCACACCAGCAACACAAGTAATGCAGTTAAGCTGCATAGAAATACATTTTTAGATTAGGAAGGGCCTTTATATAAATAAACATGTAAAATGGATGGATGTATGGATGTATGGATGGATGGATGGATGGATGGATGGATGGATGGATGGATGGATGGATGGATGGATGGATGGATGGATGTATGTATGTATGTTTTGGAAAACATTCGTACACCTAAAAAGCCATATGTCAGGGAACCACAAGTAGATAAAGAAGCATTTGCAGTCTTAGTGCAAAATCTTTATTAACAATGTAAAAGAGTGACATAAATATTAAGAAAAAAGATTCAAGACAAAGTTGAAAAGTAAATAAAATTAATAAATCTAATCCTTTTGTTAGCCATAACGCATCACATTTATCTAGACCAGGGGTTCCCAAAGTGTTTTAATCGTGCACCATCTTGAGTGTCCCAACCGTATGACGGAGTACTAGGGCCAGGCTAGAGATTTTATTTCTTCTATTTCGAGAGTAAAGTTGTAAGATTACGAGAATAAAGTCGCAACAAGAATAGTACCAATATATAAATTTGGCGCAGCAAGCCAAAAATAAAATTCTACAGTTGGTTGAATGTTAGCACGTTTATTGAATAAGAAGTGCGAGCTAGCACTAATGCTAAAATTGGAACTAGCTCGCTATAATGTTAGCTCTTGCCAATGCTATCATTGCTCTCACCAATGGTAGCATTAGCGTAAGCTAGTGAAAATGCTAACGTTGCAAACATTGTCTGGGTAATTTAAATGGCACTTTATATCAATTTAGAGCTTATCTGTGAATCCCTGCGCTTCTGCTTCCAGAATTATTATGCCTTATTTCTTAATTTTTCTTAACAGGTCTGTTATGATAAGTGTTACCACTAGGAGTCACTGTCGTGTTAGCATTGTTAGGTGGCAGCTAGATAAACAATAGAAGAATAACCTGTACGGCTAGGATAGCCGAAAGTAAGGTTGAAGTGTTAAAATAAAAGTACACCAAGACAACTGCAAGACTCCTCCATCATTAAGAACACGAACACGACAAGGTCCTTGGTTGAAAGACCTGCTAACACCATACTGCCAAGCAACGCCCGGTTGCTCATAGCAACACCGTCGCTATGAGCAACTCGTTCAAATCCAAACAATTTATAGTAACTTACTTTATGTGTATGATCACACCATCTAATGGGCAAAGTTAAATGTTTAAGCTGCTTTTATATTGCCTAAATTATTTATTTGACCTACATCAAAATGATCAAAGAACTACATCCAAGTTTTGCTTTCTTTACCAATAATTTATTATCCTTTATATTTCATGTTGGTAAACCTTTAAAGAATCTTTTCAGTAAAACTTTTTGAATCATTGCCTTAAAAAATAGAGAATACAACACAATAGAACACAATTCAACAAAAATGTGTTAACATACAATAAACAGTAAATATTGAGAATTAAGCAACAAACAAACAGACTGAACACT
The DNA here is from genome assembly GCF_016077235.1 of Cyprinodon tularosa. Lineage (NCBI taxonomy): Eukaryota > Metazoa > Chordata > Actinopteri > Cyprinodontiformes > Cyprinodontidae > Cyprinodon > Cyprinodon tularosa. The sequence continues at coordinate 136,371 of NW_024037845.1, read as the reverse complement.
TTTTTTAGGGTTAACCACATCTCTATTGCCTCCTTAATACACAAGTCCCCCTCCTGAAGCTGGACTTTGATGGCCGCTCAATCCTTTGCCCTGATTTCCTCCTGAATAACAGCAACATGCAGTATATGCTGTTATATATGCATAAATAAATAGATGGGAAGTAACGAAGTACAAATACTTCGTTACTGTACTCAAGTAGATTTTTCTGATATTTTTACTTTACTTTACTACTTATTTTTATGGCGACTTTTTACTTCTACTCCTTAATTTTTTACACAAATATCTGTACTTTCTACTCCTTACATTTTAAAAAATTGTCTCGTTACTTTAGTTTTGAATCATTTCAATGGAGTTACCGTTTATTATTTTTCACGTCATCAATACCAAATTCAATCTAACTGGATGGGAATCTACGTTGCATTTGACGCACCACTACAAGATGAATCGACAGATTCGGCGGTATTCATTGGCGGCAAATCATTGCAGCTTGGTGGCGGTGGCGTTAGCATAGTAGCATGGACGACGAGATGATTGAAAATGAACACAACGGAGATCTAGTCCTATTGGCAGACATCCATTTAAAATGTAGGCAACGGCATGAAAAAAGTGGTTTCTACTTTTACTTTTTTACTTTAAGTAAATTTACAAGCCTGTACTTTGTTACTTTTACTTGAGTAAAGAAGTTTAATCAGTACTTCCACTTTTACCAGAGTATTTTTTAACACAAGTATCTGTACTTTTACTCAAGTATGGAAAGTGAGTACTTTTGCCATCTCTGCATAAATAGCAGTATATATAGTCCTTCCTTGTCATGCACATCCTTTGATGTTGGCATATGGTGTCATTTTCTATTTCTTCAAATTGTAAAATCCTTGCATCAAACTAAATTATAATAAAACTAAAATGGTTTCTTTAAACCAAACTACGATGTTCCTTTTATATTTGGCGAATTTATGTTTGTATATTTTGCAGAAATATGTTATGGTGCACGATGGGGTTTTGCATGTTTACATTATTGCATTTCATTGCCCACATGCCACCTAGACTGGCAGTGAATGCTGACACACCGCTGAGCTTTCATGTTTTCATTCTTGGAGAACTAGACGTCTTCCTCTATATTGTATTGTTTATGTTGGTGTTTTTACAATACTTGGGCTTACGTTGTAGACGTAGTATGTGCGAGTGATGTCTGACTGGCTACGTGCAAGTTTGGACATTACACAGCGGCAGTCACCATGGCGTCCGTGTTAATAACCAAAGCCAGTAAAACCGCCTTCTAGAAGTCTCGGTGATGGCTGTCGCGTGATGCTTGAAGATAGATCGGTTAATCCACAATGTGTATTCGTATTGTGTTTCAAATTTGAGATGGGGGTGGGGGGGAGGAGTAGTGGGCCGGTATAGATGGAAAAATTCCAGGGCGGAAAAGCTTTCCTGGATCCTTTGATATTCCACCATCTGCTACATTGACCACAGGGTGGCAGAAGGTATTCTAGACCTGAAAAACAGTGTGATCTGCTTCCTCCTTGGAAACCAGCTGGCTGAGGTAGCAACTGGCTTCCAGCAACTTTCTGGATCCACTGCCTGCAAAAATGTGGTTGGCAGCATTGATGGCATCCAGATCAAGCCGCCTTAAGAAAACACAGAATGTTATTATAACCAAACGAGTAGAAGAGGAATATGAAGCTCACTAGAGTGACACGCGCTGCCTTGAAAGCCCTAAAAAAAAAAGGCGACAACGTATTTGGACAAAGACATGGCTGAGCAAACGTGGCTACTATGGTCTGTCAATTTACAGAAAGAACTCCATTTCACTCATTGCACCCCCGTTATGATTCTGGGTTTTCCTCTGAGAAGAAGAAGAATCCTTGTTTGCCCACTGAGCGATTAGCTCACGACCACCTTACGGCCGACTGAATTTCAAACATGTTTGATTTTCTCCCAACCTTACGATTCCTGATGGGGAGGTGGTCGCCCCTCATCACCACACCACGCACCATCAGGCTGAAAGTCGGCCCGAGCGAAAAATTCTTGTACGACTGGAGAATCAGCCCAAAATGGGTAAACAATGTTAGAGTATAACCGGCTTAATGCCTCGTCATTCCTGGTTTTGGACACAGCTTAAAGCACAAGAGAGACTTGCTTTCTTTGATGGCGGTCAGAAGTTGTAATCTGATTCCATCGTCTATTAGCCCATTCTGCTGAAAAAGTACCTATTAGTATAGAAAGGCTTTATAATTCACCAGTTACTGAGCTCTAGAAGCAGAATAGAAAAAAAGAGCCTGTCTCTAAATAATAATGTATGTCCCTGCAGTTATATTATAATATATTCTCTATGCACAGACTGCTTCTTCATTTAATGCACATTTCTACTTATCAACTTCACTAAATCCTCAGTGCCGCAGTGATTCCCGGGATGATTGAAGGTCTCCTCACTCTTAACAGCAGACAGAAAGAGGAAACTTAAAGTGCAGGTTTGGAGCTGAGGGTTTGCAGAGTTTGTCCTTCACTGTTATGCTCCTTAAAGTAAAATAATGAATCCATTAGGATTTCATCAAATCTTGCTATGCCGTGGTCTTCAAACGTGATAAAAACAGAGATATATATTGTTTAAAAGTATGTGAGTGAAACGTGCCTTATAATGTGATGCTAAAGCATAACAGGAAACCTTTCCAGAGACGATTCAGAAACAGACTTGATCTCCTCCAGACGTCTCGCTCTTAGAGGAGGAATGGAGGATAGGCGTTCATCCTCTGCCTGTCAGGCTCTCACCTGTGGGTCTGCAGTCCCAGCTGCTCTCCTCAGTCAGGCTGAATCCTCTCCACCTGCCTTCTTCTGCTGGGCTTCCACAGTCAGCTGTCCAGACTTCTTTCACCTGTTCATGATCAAATTGTTGCCCTTCTAAACTGCTGACATCATCATTTTATTTACTCTTTTTATGTACAAAAACCTTACCAATTCTTAGGCAATGGGGGGAAGTTAGGAAGATTCTAAGGGCCCTAAAAGAAGAAGAAAAGATTTTTACAGCTATATTTTTCAAATATAAAAAGAAAATCCAAAAATTAAATAAATTGTTTTTCTGCTCTCCCTCATTTTTAAGCCATAAACAGTAAAAAAAACGCATGAATATATTGACCAAAACCCCCATCTTGCATCGCATCAGGTCTCCACGTCTTCCACCTGCAGTTTGCTCTTACTGGGGCTTACGCGTGTGTCATTTTACAAAGTCATAATGAATGATATAGCAGTTTAAAAGCTTACATACCTTTTTGGGCTTGGGGCCCAATACCAATGTCTTTCATGGGGCCCCATATTCCTGGCGGTGCCCCTGCCAATGCTTTTTGCTCTGTGGACCAGTCAGCCTCTGCGCAGCCTGCAGGTCTGCTTCTAACCTCATCAGACTCCTGCTGTGTTTCCTGTCTGAATGCCACAGGGCTTGATTATTGTTTTTGTACAAACATTGTAAACATGTATCGATGCTTCAATCCAACAGCCACGATCCGATGCATCGATACGTCCGCAAGAGAATCGATTCAGTTTTTTTTTCCTCCGGTCTATTTTTATCCATTTGCTCCTGGGCGTAATTCTCCCTCCCGTGCTGCGGTGGCGCTAAACCTATTCTGCCCTCCTACCTCGCTTCCTGGTTAAACTCCTGGAGCAGTGTGTTGCAGTGAGCTTGATGCAGACATTTTTAATTTATGCCTAATATTGAAGAATTATCTGCGCTATGTGCTGTGGGTCTAGATACGGCCGAGGTGGCGAGGAAGTGGGGGCGAGTTTGTCCGACGACGGAGGGACATGACTGTGAAAAATAGCGGGGATCCAGGTGGAAAAAGGCTCCCAGCGTTCTCGTGCACCTCGCTCTTCTAGCTGGTACCACAATTTCCACAAATTCAGTCATAAAAACAAAACAAGCCGGCCTCCTGTCTGCAGTCAGTTACATTTGGGAGGGGTGCAGCGGAGCGTCTGTGGAGGGGGCGGGACGTCTGGACCAGAGGTATTGCTTTGCACTCATTGCACTGATTTTGTGCAGTATTTTTTGCTGCAAGGAATTTCAGAATCTATAACGCAGGAGTATTGTTATTTTTCAGTTAATGAGGTTTTAATATGAATAGGTGGAGTGCAACTTTTCTACTTCTGTTATTTGCTGTTGTTTCTCAAATAAAATGCATAACGATATTACAGCTTTCATTGATTTATTTCAAATTTGAAACATTGTCTAGCCTGTAAGGAAAAACAAAACAAAAAACAGTTAATTGAATCGTATCGTGGTGTATTATTGAGTATCGGAAAAATAATCGAATCGTTGGGTCAGGAAATGGATACTGAATGGAATGGCCATGATGGATGTGATTTACACCCCTAGTCTCCATCTTAACACCTGCTTCTCTGGTGCTTCACACTGCTGGTTTTATTTCTTCCTCTAGAGGTGCAGAGATATCTTCCTCTGTAATCCAGGGGCAATGAAATACATCTAGTTTCTGCTTCAGAAATCTCTCCAGAATGTATAATTGCTGCTCCAACATGTTCTTAGCTGTGAATTTTCAGAGCAGCCTGTGATGTATAATGTTAGCTGCATAAAAAGCTTCTCATTTATTTATCACACTTCTTATGAGTAACTCTAATTTAATGCTCTTAGAAAATATTTTAAAGACACAAATACCCATTAATCTTATAAAAACAAAAGAAAACTCTTCCTCACCCATCTTGGGCGGTCTTCCCCCCTTTATTCGTCCAAGCTGGGCTCCTCTACCAGAGCCCTGAGAGCCTGAGGGTTCTGCTCAGTATCTCTGCTGTTCCTAGAACTGCACTCTCCTGGACCGAGATGTCTGATGTATTTCCAGGGATCTGCTGTAACTCCTCCAGTTTGGGGGCCACTGCCCCCAATGACCTTGGGTTCCACTGAGGCCTTGACCTTCCAGGTTTCTCCAGCTCTTCTCTGAGCTCCTGGTATTTCTCTAGTTTCTTATATTCCTGTTTCCTGATGTTGCAGTCACTTGGTATCGCTATGGCAACCATAACGGATTTCCTCTGCTTTTTGTCCACCAACACAATGTCCGGTTGGTTTACCATCACCATTCGGTCCGTCTGTATCTGGAAGTCCCACAGGATCTTGGCTTGGTCATTCTCTACCATCTCTGGAGGAGTTTCCCACTCTGACCTTGGGGTTTCCAGCCCATACTCTGCACAGATGTTCCTGTATTCTATTCCAGCCACTTGGTTATGGCGCTCCATGTTAGCTTTCCCTGCCAGCATCTTCCACCCTGCAGTTATGTGCTGGATTGTCTCAGGGGCCTCTTTGCACAGTCTGCACCTGGGGTCTAGTCTGGTATGGTAGATCTGGGCCTCTATTGCTCTGGTGCTCAGGGGCTGCTCCTGTGCAGCCATGATGAGCTCTGTGCTGGTCTTCAGACAGGCTTTGTCTAGACATTGGTAGGATTTCCTGATATCTGACACTTTGCTTATATTTCCCTGCTACATCCTGTGTAGGGGCTTATGCTCCCACACCTCATCTTCTGTTTTATATATATATATATATATATATATATATATATATATATATATATATATATATATATATATATATATATATATATATATATATATATATATATATATATATATATATATATATATATATATATGTCCTTTGTCACCTTTACTGTTGACAGGCTACAGCCATGTCCCAAATTCCTTGTTTTTCAGCCACTTTTGTTGAAATTTGTATTTTCCCATTCTCTAGCTTTTTCTCTGCCTCGAGGTTCTTTTCTGAACATACGGATTTACCATCAACCGAAAACAGCTCCATGCAAACACGATGAACCAGTTATATCTGATATAGGCCTATCTGAGGAATTTTTTTTATAAATCTTTTTTTTCTTTTGTTTTAAATAAAGCATTTTAAATGCCACGATAATCACATGCAATGAATTCTAATCCCAATGAAGGCCTTAATTTGAAAAATAATACTTTAATGGCTTTTAATGATTTTTAATGACCGGCGGAAACCCTGTCTGAACAAGTTGTGCCGCCCAGGCTAACTGAGCGTTGCTGCACAGCAGGTAACGAGCAAAGCCATTAGTTCATTGTAGCGGAGGGGAGGGCGGGCAGTATGCATAATGGTTTATAATAAATGTCACGGCTGTTTAATATTATCACCACCAACATGTCATCAGTCATGTCTGTCTTGGTTCCAGTGTCCGTGATCTGGATAAAAACTCTCTCTGCACTCTAGAACGCAGGTTTCCTAATGTCTGAGCGGGGAGATATGATCACAGAACAAGTAGAAGGCGAGATGCATGTCTCCAAACAATCAGCCAGTGGCTCCCAGGCATCACCGGCAAATGTTCACATAAGTGGAAAATGACAAAAACAGCTTGTTGTGTATCTCTGAGTGGGAGGTTGTGCTGCGGACTGGGAGCCGTAATAAATTGCTTTCTGTGTGTTTATCCAGCCTCACTGTTTGTTTGGGTAGCTGGTGGAGAGGCATTTCTGACTAAAGATTAGAAAGCACTCGTATTTATTAAATTTAGATGGAACATTTTCATTTTCTGTTTCAACAGGAGTAGAAAAAAAAAAAGATGTTTTTCTTTTGTTAAAATAGAGCCTAAACAAACATTACTGTTTAAAACCGCACCGTAAATGTTTCTATATAAATATGCTTTTGTGAGTCAACATGGTTCAAGAAAGTGCAGAAAGCAAATTCATCTTCCTCTGATTTAATGTAGAAATCCATTTAGAGTTTAAACAGGAAACAGATGACGTAGCATGTGCACCACTTCCAATGCTTGAGCACTATTTTAGGAAGAAACGGACGCATATGTGACTGAGTTCTTGTTAATGCAATCTGCTGCTGATTCTATGGAGGACCAGTCCTGCCATAATTACAAATACATAGATATAATAAATGACCATAAATCATTTGTGAAATAATGACCGGGAATTAAAATTAGTGAGCCACTAAATGTAACAAACTGATAAAAACTAGAAATTGATAAATTATTTTTGATATAATTATTTCAACTGCTCCATTTTATCTCAGCACTTTTATTCTAATTTTTTATTTAAACAATGAATATTTAGATTTAGCTTTTTTATACTGGAATGCTGTGTTTTTACTCATGTATTTCAAGTAAATGTATTGATGATTTTTTTCCCCTAACTCTTTTATTTTCTTTCGTATTTTTTTGACAACCCATATTTTTTTCTTGTTGTTTTTCCACCCTTTATACTATTTTCTTTTAGGTTTTTTTTATAACTATATATTTTTCTAATCCAAATATTGTCTTAGCAAAGATGCCTCTCCTTTTTCCAATTACGTATTTCTACTTCCTGTATTTCCTCCATGTGGAACCAGGGGCGGTCTTACCATTAGGCAAACATAGGCAGTTGCCTAGGGCCCCGAGTTCCTGGGGGGCCCCATAAACTCATTTTACATGTATGGTTAATACAGCTGTTACGTATTTGAGCACATTAATTATGTTTTTGAAAAAATTCCTTTCGATAAAATGCCATCAGAACACTGATAATATTCAGTGTCCACTGGAAGATATCACAAAATAGGTATAGAGAAGATATAGATAGGATCTACTTGGCATATAGCCCCGGATGTTTTCCCAAGAGCCCCGCTGTAGGTACCAGAAGGGGCCCCGCCCCTTCTTATGATGTCAACATATCGGACAAATTGTATTGCTCCCGTTTCTTAAGGATCGAATCACTTGTGGAGTTTCAACATATTATTCCCTATATTTGCTATTATTTCACATTTAATTGATGATCTAAAGCAGCCAAAAGAAAACAATCATTCTTAGTTTTGAAGGAAAGAACTGCGTTCTAAGACAGACTGAACTCTGCCATCTAACAAGATGACAAGAAAAAGTCTCAGTTTATTTTAATTTATTAAGATCTGAGGGCAGAGAAGGACAAATGGGACAACTCAAAAATGACTTTCGTGAAGATTTTAGACAAATAGTAGAAAACTAATGGTAGTACTGTAGCTTAATACGGCTAATGGATCGAGCTAAAACAGGCTAACCTGTTAGCTACTGAGCACAGCTAGCCACAGTGCTACTCAGCTCTTTATATCACAGTCTATCAGTTACTTTGTTCACCAGAAACAGATTTTTTTTGTTTTGTTATGAATCAAGTAAAACTTCATCGGCCATTAGACATGCTAACGCTACAGATGCTCCCGACTCATTACACAGACCCTGTGTGATGTTATCGTTGTCAGGACAACCACAATGTTTTACATTATGTGGCAACGTTCAGCCAATCATGTAGCGTAACATCACTGGCAGGAAGCTCGACCCTATTTGATCTGGTAGCTACAGCGGATCTCGCTTCTGAGCTGATCTGATTAAAATGTGCAGTACTGGTATTCACCACATAGTGGCAGCATAGGCAGGAAAGCAGCCTGTAGCGTTCCCCTGCAGAAGAAGAAGCTGTCACCACTAGCTGTTGCTAAACAGACTGATGTTCCAGGGATGTGGAGCTCTGACTGACTTCCTTTGTCCCGGAGTTCTATGGAATTCTGCTCCCCTCGTGTCGGGAGGCGCATTGAAGCCAGAGAGGCGGACACGGAGGATGGAACCATTTTCACAGAGCTTTTCATCCATTACTCACTAAAAACAGCTCCTATAATCATGTCACGGTTGTAACAAATAGTTTATTCAGCAGCTGTTGTTTACAGAATTGTAAAATAAATAAATAGATGAGGTTCTTCTTACACTGTTTGGTGTTATTTTAAAAGCCAAGAGAATCTTTCTTTTTTTCCAGCTTTTGTCCCTTCAGCCTGACAGAAATAAAAGTCAGTCACCAAACACAGTTTCTACAGAAGCGTATTGCTGTCACTTAAGAAAATAAATTTTTGCTAATTTTATTGTATAAACGTGATAACTATATTGTATAAACGTTATAACTTATATGCTTTATTTAGTAGGAACTGCGAGACTAATTTAAGATGAATAAGTTTTCGCTCTAAGTAGCTTTTTGAAAGAAGTGGGGAGATGATGGCTGAACAGATGGACACTGCTTCACTGAGATTCCTTGTCTGTCACTGTCTGTCAAACATGAGGGGGGGCTCCAAGTGAACGTTTGATTGAACATGAGAACTATCCTGACATCGTTATCCAGGTAATCGTGGGATGTTTTCACTCTGCATGTCTTCTCCTCAGCAGCACAATGGAGAGTTTACTGGAGTTGATCAAGTTTTACTTTATTGTCGGTCTAAGACAGGAGAGATCCTGATCCTGCTGCATGCTGGATGAGATCAGTGTTAGCATGAACACAGTGAGAAGAATCCTCCACAGAATGGGACTCTATGGAAGAAAACATCAATTAGATCCTCTAGATGTGGTGGCCTTCCTCGTTGACCAGCTGGAGAGATACTTAAGCCTGCACGGATCTACGTTTCACCACCTTAAATGTGTTCAACATGGATATGCTGGGACTCAGAATACAGTGAGACATCTGGACCCATTCTGGACCCAATGGGTGCGGAACGAAGGCGGAGGAGGAGGCTGATGAGGCGCATATTAATCCTGGACCTAATTTCTTCCGCAAAGCTGAAGTTGGCTTCTGATTGCAGCTTCTGATTCAGGAAATGAGTAAAGGTTATGAGAGGCTTATATAATCCATTCCCCCTTTGATGATCTTTCTGAAATGTATTTTCTCTTTAAATGTTTATCTAAAAATGTACAAATATTCCAAAAAAAGTTCAAAGCAAAACTACTGGACTTTGTTTTCCAAGTTTGAAGATGCTTCGCTTTCCATCCAGAAAGATTTCCTATTCCATAATACCTGGAGCAATGCTACTGCAGACATTTTGAACTGAGAATTGAAATACATTTTATAAAGATCATCAAACCAACAGTCAGATTTATTTGAACTATTTCAGATTTCAAAATATAAAAAATTTGTTCAGGATTTTTTCCCATGTTATGGGGGGAACGGATTATATCAGGTGGGTAAAATACATGATTCCCCTCTCATAACTTTGGCAAATAATGAGCAAACTTCCCCAAATCCACAGTTTTTTGTTGATGAATAGAGGAATAAACACAGTTAAAGACCTGCCTGGCAAATTAATTTCTCCCCATGTTATGGAGGAGGAATTGTTATGTGTGATAGCTTGTAGTTTACTAGAAATGTCTTTAATCCATTAATCTGTCATATTTTACATTAGAACGGGATTTACCAGAAAGTCTATACTCCCCCTTCCTCACCCTCAGGGCTGTGCATGTGCAGGAGGTTCCAGACACACGGAAGCAAACCAGTTGTAAACAGATGTGTGAAGAGATGGGCAGAGAAAATAAAGATGAAAAGAAGCTATCCTAGCGGTTCAGAAAAGAGGAAAATGACTGACTGCAGCAGCGGCTAACACCAGCAGCAGCAATCCCAGCGTTAACAATAGCTCCTGTTATTCTATGAGGCGGGAGAGAAGACAGGGAAGCTCCTGGCGAGACAGTTAAAAGAGGTCAATTCTGCGCATGCAATTCCTGCCATACGGAAAGATGGGGCACTAGTAACTTCTCCCGCAGAAATTAATGAGGTCTTTAAAACTTTTTATGAGAAGCTATATTGTTCAGAAGGAGAGCCAAGTAATCTATCACTACAGAACTTTTTCCACAAAATAACTCTCCCAAGGTTGTCAGCCGAACAGGCATGTAATCTGGATAAACCAGTGTCCCAGGAAGAGGTGAAGAAGGCCATCCAATCTATGAAAATAGGGAAGTCACCTGGAACCGACGGATTCCCTGTGGAATATTATAAGCAGTACATGGATATCCTCACACCAGTCTTGACCAAAGTGTATGACGAGGCCTTGCATACTGGTTCCCTCCCACCATCTCTGAATGAAGCACTTATTTCTCTAATTCCAAAGAAAGACAGAGATCATACAGACCCTGCCAATTTCAAACCTATTAGTCTAATTAATGTTGATAGCAAAATACTTGCCAAGGTGCTTGCCCTGAGACTAGAAACAGTATTGCCAGACCTAATACATCATGCCCAGGTGGGTTTCTTACAAGGTAGATCTTCTACTGACAACCTAAGAAGACTGATGCACCTCATGTGGTTGAACTCCTCCAGCACTGCGCCAGTGGCAGCCATGTCATTAGATGCGGAAAAGGCGTATGACAGGGTATCGCTGGAGTTCCTTTATTCAGCCCTGTCAGAGTTTGGGTTTGGATCCGGTTTCATGAAATGGGTTAAAGTATTGTACAGCGATCCAAAAGCGGCGGTTATGACTAATGGCGTGACCTCACCATTTTTTAAACTCTCCAGAGGAACACGTCAGGGGTGCCCTCTTTCACCACTGTTGTTTACAATTTTCTTGGAACCTCTGGCAATAGCCATTAGAGCAAACCTCGCCATTAAAGGAGTACATGGAGGTGGAAGTGAGCATAAATTAATGTTATATGCTGATGACATTCTATTTCTGACTTGTGACCCGCAAAACTCTCTACCTGCCCTAATGCAAACTATCAGTGACTATTCCCAGATCTCAGGTTACAAAATCAATTGGACCAAGTCTGAAGCAATGCCAATATCCAAACATTGTCACCCACAAATAATTGCACAGTACAATTTTAGATGGATCCCAAAAGGCATGGTATACCTGGGCATTAGGTTGTGCCCAGACCTTGGTGAGATTGTTGCGTTGAACTATGATAAGCTACTTCAAAAAATCAAGACAAACATAGGTAAATGGGGAAAGCTAAACCTTACCCTATGTGGTAAAATAAATGTTGTTAAAATGGTGATTGCCCCCCAGTTCAACTACATATCCATGATGCTCCCTCTTAGTATACCTGAAAATATATTTAAACAATATGACGGTCTCATTAAGGAATTCCTTTGGGCGGGGAGAAAGCCCAGGTTTAAACTGGATAAGCTCTATGCACCCAAGGATAAAGGAGGGCTGAGTTTACCTAATGTTAGATTGTACACCTTGTCTTTTGAAATGTCCAAGATAACTAAACACTGGAGTGGAGATGCGTCCGAATTAAATTGGGTCAATATAGAACAGACTCTTGCCACACCATTTCACCACAAACAGTTGTTATCCCAACAGGTAACTGGCTTAGTGGAGGACAAAAAACCAGTCGTCCAACACTCTAAGGAAGTGTGGGCAAAGATCCACAAGCTACACAAACTCTCACATTACAAACAGCAGTATTCCTCTCTGTGGCTCAGTCCCGAAATTAAAATAGGTAAACGCACTGTGTTTTGGAGAAAGTGGGTAGAAAATGGAATCCACACTATTGGTGACCTTTTCAGTGAAGGTATTATTAAATCATTTGCTCAACTTGTACAGGAGTATAATCTGCAAGAAAAGGGTGACTTCTGGAAGTACTTGCAGATTAGACACTGCATATTGAAAATAAATCTAACAACAAAAGAAGACAATGTAATTTTGCAGCTTCTGCAATTGCCATTTAAGCATGGGGCTTCTGTGTTTTACAATAAAACAGTTTGTTTAACCAGTAGCTCATGTGAAAACTTAAGGTTGATCTGGCAAAGAGACCTTGAATGCAATATAGACAAGGACACATGGGAACAAATATTGGCCGATAATGGTAAATATATCAAAGAAGTACGGTGTATATTTATTCAATATAAAATTCTACATAGTTCTATTGGACCCCATGCAGACTTTTTACAATAGGATTAATAAATAGTAATATATGCTGGAAGTGTAAAAAAGAAACAGGAACTTTTCTACATCTTATATGGGAATGTACCTTGGTTAAACCATTCTGGGACAAGATAATTAAATTCCTAGGGACATGGATGGATATGACCCTCCCACTGTGTCCGCGTCTATGTCTTCTTGGAGACAAATCAGCAATACCACAGCTCACAAAAGGGGTACACTCAGTGTTGATGGTTGGGCTAGCTTCAGCTGCAAGAGTTATACTGAGACACTGGAAGGCATCTGAACACCCCACATTCCAGGAATGGAAAGTGTTAATGACTGAAACGGTATCATATGAGGTTATGCTAACTAGACTGAGAAGCAAAGGACAGGTGGGGTTAAATAATTGGTATTTCTTTCAAGTCTACCTGACTTCTCAGTAGCGACCCTTTTTTATTTTATCTTTTTCACCTATTTATTCTTTAGTTATTATTATTTGTTTTTCTTTTCCCCTTCATCATCCAGGAACACCGTCTATTTTTGCTTTTATCCTTATAGTTATGTTAATTGTCTGACCATGTGTTATAAGCTGTTACTTTTTGTATACTATGCCATGCAAGCTTTGTATCGTACTTGTTTGATTGTTTAAAGGAAAATAAAAAACTTTAATAACAAAAAAAAAAACAAAAACAAAAAAAACAATATCTCCTGTTGAGGAGGGTCCGTCATGTGGAGATGAACTCTGCTGAGTATATATGTCGAAGGGGGCACCTACCTGTCACCAGTAGAGAGCAGAGGAGCAAAGCTTTGGTCATTTAGAGTTTTGGCCATGTCATACACAAACTTCACAAACACTGGGAATGGTGGGTAGGAAGCATAATACTGGAATGGGATGAGAGTTTTTGAACAATAGGAGTGATGCCCAGGGATGGGTCTTGGTAACCAAGGCCAAGTAAAAACCATCTACACATACTGCATCAAGCTCTGTAAGGAGGTAAACAAGCTCTCAAAGTTTGTGATTTTCTCTTTTTGTTATTATGGGAAAATCTCTATTGCTTCAGGGGACCCATAACAGTCTTCAAGTCTTTGCCAAACCATTTTGACACCAGCTGAGACATCATGTGTACTGACCTTGAATGTGTTTCTTGCTTGGATGATTTTGGGCCTAAACATTTTCACAGTAGGTCTAATTCCTCTTCCTCGGGGATAAATATAGTCCTTCTACAGCATTCAAAAAGGAAGCTTTCCATGCCCAATGCTTTCTCTGGTTTATCATCAAAGGTCAGAAGCCCTGAGCTAAACAAATCCCTGCAGAATAAATATTTGGCTTGGTGAGATGTGACTGAGGAACCTGTTTCATTATCGCTGATAACGGGACATGGAGCTGGCTGTCTTAGCTGGAAACTTTTGGGGAGTTCCTTGAATCTCTGATCAATACATTGGGTCGGATGTTCCAAGTGAGATATAAATCAAATCACAAAATTTATATGCCATTAAGTAAATACTATGAAGGAATTTTAAGGTAAACTACATAAAGTCTGATATGTTACTGTTTTTGTGCTGCATTAAAAACCGTGGGAAAAAAGAATCTCTAATCCTCAAACAGAGAAGTTAATGTTCTCGTAAGAAAGAACATCTCAGTCAAGCAAGTGTGACACATTAAACACTGGAACTTCAATGAATAAAACAGTAAGAGCTACATAAAATCTAAATTAATGGTTATATGTTTTTTTTTCTGAGTTCTTATTAGTGGCTCATTGTTTGGACAGTAGGCTGACAGGAAAGTGGGTAGGAGAGAGAGAGAGACGTTCAGTGGGTTGTAAGTACCGGGTTTGAACCCCACAACCACCCCTCTGGGGTCCTTATTAAGACTCTAAACCCCACACTGCTCCCCGCTGTGCTGCACAATGGCAGCCCACTGCTCCCCAAGGGGAGGGGTTAAATGCAGAGAGGGAATTTCTCCAATGTGGGACAATAAAGAGATTTACATTTAAGGTAATTAAAAGCAATTGTTAACATTCATGTGGGATTAAAAGTGAAGGTAAGAAAATTGCTTCTTTAAATGTTTTCAGTTGCTGAGTTTGAATTCTGTTTGATAAAAATATATTTTTGGGTTGATTGTCCCATCAAAACACTGATGAAAACCAAGAACGATGCTACAAGTCTGACATGTAAACCCGCTGTCCCAATTAAGCCTGATCAGTCTCTATATTCAGCTGATTGAAAGGATCAACAGAGAAAATACTGACCAGTGGACTTAAGAAGGGACCCAAATTGACTTGTACCAACAAAAAGGTGATGAAAACCAAGCATGATGCTACAAGTCTGACATGTAAGACCACTTTCATCATTAGGCCTGATCAGTTTCGCTTCTCTGATCCCTGACTATACACTATATTGCCAAAAGTATTTGCTCACCCATCCAAATTATTGGAATCAGGTGTTCCAATCACTTCCATGGCCACAGGTGTATAAATTCAAGCACCTAGGCATGCAGACTGTTTTTACAAACATTTGTGAAAGAATGGGTCGCTCTCAGGAGCTCAGTGAATTCCAGCGTGGAACTGTGATAGGATGCCACCTGTGCAACAAATCCAGTCGTGAAATTTCCTCGCTCCTAAATATTCCACAGTCAACTGTCAGCTGTATTATAAGAAAATGGAAGTGTTTGGGAACGACAGCAACTCAGCCACGAAGTGGTAGGCCACGTAAACTGACGGAGCGGGGTCAGCGGATGCTGAAGCGCATAGTGCGAAGAGGTCGCCAACTTTCTGCAGAGTCAATCACTACAGACCTCCAAACTTCATGTGGCCTTCAGATTAGCTCAAGAACAGTGCGCAGAGAGCTTCATGGAATGGGTTTCCATGGTCGAGCAGCTGCATCCAAGCCATACATCACCAAGTGCAATGCAAAGCGTCGGATGCGGTGGTGTAAAGCACGCCGCCACTGGACTCTAGAGCAGTGGAGACGCGTTCTCTGGAGTGACGAATCGCGCTTCTCCATCTGGCAATCTGATGGACGGGTCTGGGTTTGGCGGTTGCCAGGAGAACGGTACTTGTCTGACTGCATTGTGCCAAGTGTAAAGTTTGGTGGAGGGGGGATTATGGTGTGGGGTTGTTTTTCAGGAGCTGGGCTTGGCCCCTTAGTTCCAGTGAAAGGAACTCTGAATGCTTCAGCATACCAAGACATTTTGGACAATTCCATGCTCCCAACTTTGTGGGAACAGTTTGGAGCTGGCCCCTTCCTCTTCCAACATGACTGTGCACCAGTGCACAAAGCAAGGTCCATAAAGACATGGATGACAGAGTCTGGTGTGGATGAACTTGACTGGCCTGCACAGAGTCCTGACCTCAACCCGATAGAACACCTTTGGGATGAATTAGAGCGGAGACTGAGAGCCAGGCCTTCTCGTCCAACATCAGTGTGCGACCTCACAAATGCGCTTCTGGAAGAATGGTCAAAAATTCCCATAAACACACTCCTAAACCTTGTGGACAGCCTTCCCAGAAGAGTTGAAGCTGTTCTAGCTGCAAAGGGTGGACCGACGTCATATTGAACCCTATGGATTAGGAACGGGATGTCACTTAAGCTCATATGTGAGTCAAGGCAGGTGAGCAAATACTTTTGGCAATATAGTGTATTTTCAGCTTTTTGTTAACCAGCAGGTAAATGCTGCAGCATCCATATGGGTTAAAGCAAAAAAAAGGGGAGAAAAAGATGCCAAACTACAGATGATACAGGTGCTGGGGGGGTTGTGAACAAGTCAAGGGAGTTTATTTATTTACAGGTTGGTGTCACACTCTACAGGCACAGATGGACAAACAGAGCAGTTGGCACAGTTAGGAGGTTTATTTTACTCTTGGTCAGACAGGCAAGGGTCAGATCCGTGAAACCAGTCAGAGTTTGGGAGCAATCCTTGAATCTGTGGTCGGGCAGGCAGGAGGTCGTCACCAGGGAGTCCAAGATAACAAGCGAGGATGAGGGTCCAGATTATCAGACGAGGCACTGGGGGAAGAAAACAGGCAGGTTTAGGAGAGAGAACAAACTTGGCTTAGTCAAAACTTAGACTTGAGCAGACAGATGGCCTGAGAGTGTTTACCACTAGGGGTTAGACAACAATCTGACGGCGAGCAGGTGGAGGCTCCGTCCTTATATTGGGTCCACTGCTGATCAGGGAATGACCTGCAGGTGTGAGGGTCACAGCAGCTGATGTGACAGGTCCTCTCCTCCAAGGCGCCCGGTGGCGTCTTGTCCTCTTGTGGAAGTCCCGGATGAGCTGAGGATCTAAGATGGCAGAACGTGGTTCCCAGCTGCGTTCCTCCGGGCCGTAACCCTCCCAGTCTACCAAGTATTGGAAACCACGTCCTCGGCGGCGAACATCCAGCAGCCGTCGCACTGTGTATGCAGGGGCATCATCAACGATCCTGGGGGGTGGGGGTTGCGGAACAGGAGGAGACAAGGGACTGGACAGGACAGGTTTCACTTGGGAAACATGAAAGGATGGGTGGATCCTCATTGTCCTGGGGAGGTTAAGGCGAACAGTAACAGGGTTTATGATTCGGTCAATAGTGAAGGGTCCAACAAACCTGGGTGAGAGTTTCTTGGAAGTGTCTTTCAGTGGCAAGTTCCTGGTGGACAACCAGACCTCCTGTGCAGGTTGATAGTTGGGGGCTGGGTGTCTGTGACGGTCGGCGAGACGGCTGTTTCTTTCTGCAGTTCTGGAGAGTGCTGCTCGAGTTCTTCGCCAAACCCTGTGACACCTTCGAAGGTGATGCTGAACTGAAGGGACAGCGAGTTCCCGCTCCTGAGAGGGAAAAAGAGGGGGTTGATAACCCAGTGAAGCTTCAAACGGGGACATACCTGTAGCTGAGCTGGTAAGTGAATTGTGGGCATATTCTACCCAAGGTAAGTATTGGGACCAGGAAGTTGGTTTGTCCAAGATGATACAATGGAGGGCAGCTTCAAGGTCTTGGTTCACCCTTTCCGTCTGACCATTGGTTTGATGATGGAAACCAGAAGACAGGCTAACTGTGGCTCCTAGAGCCTGGCAGAAGGCTCGCCACACCCTGGAGGTGAACTGCGGTCCTCGGTCCGAAACTACGTCTAGAGGGATGCCATGGAGCCGGACCACATGGAGAACAAGGAGGTCGGCAGTCTCTGCAGCAGTGGGCAGCTTGGGAAGGGGGACAAAATGTGCAGCCTTAGAGAAGCGATCTACTATGGTTAGAATGACTGCATTACCTTGGGAGAGAGGGAGACCAGTAACAAAGTCCAATGAGATGTGGGACCAGGGTCTGCTTGGGGTTGGAAGCGGCTGAAGGTAACCGGAGGGTGGCTGGTTGCTGGACTTCCCACAATTACAGACTGTACAGGAAGAGACAAATTTACTGGTGTCCTGAACCATTGACGGCCACCAAAAGTGCCTCTTTAAGAGGGAGATGGTTCTTTGTACCCCAGGGTGGCAGGCAAACTTGGAGGAGTGGGACCATTGCAAAACCTCAGACCTAACCCCTTCGGGAACAAACAGG
The DNA here is from genome assembly GCF_016077235.1 of Cyprinodon tularosa. NCBI lineage: Eukaryota > Metazoa > Chordata > Actinopteri > Cyprinodontiformes > Cyprinodontidae > Cyprinodon > Cyprinodon tularosa. The sequence continues at coordinate 118,203 of NW_024037845.1, read as the reverse complement.
CGGTCAGTGGGACAGTTGCTGGGAGTGGGCTGTTCTTGTTGGGCCTGCCTCACTAACTGTTCAATCTCCCAGGAGAGGTTAGCCACTACAATAGAGGTTGGCAGAATGGTCTCAGGTTCCTCTTTGGGTAAATTGGGGTCGAACTGACGAGACAATGCATCAGGTTTGGCGTTTTTGGAGCCTGGTCTGTAGGTTAGAATAAAGTTGAAGCGGGAGAAAAACAAGGACCAACGGGCATGACGGGGTGTTAACCTTTTAGCAGTCTGTATATAAGACAGATTCTTGTGGTCTGTCCAGACTAAAAAGGGTTGGGAGGAACCCTCCAGCCAATGGCGCCATTCCTCCAGGGCCAGTTTAACCGCTAACAGCTCACGGTCTCCCACACTGTAATTTTGTTCGGCCTCTGTTAATCGCCTTGAAAAGAAAGCACAGGGCAACAACTGTTTTGCAGGATTGCCATACTGGGACAGAACTGCTCCCACCCCAGTCTCAGAAGCATCCACCTCCACTACAAACTGTTTACAACGATCTGGTTGGATAAGAACTGGTGGGGAGGCGAACAACTGTTTCAATGCATTGAAAGCAGCAGCTGCTTCTGGTGACCACACAAATGGTTGATTGGTGGATGTGAGTTTGGTCAGTGGTTGGACCACTAGACTGTAGTCCTTGATAAACTTGCGGTAAAAATTGGCAAAACCCAGGAAACGCTGGAGATGTTTACGGGTCTTGGGTTCTGGCCACTCCACCACTGCTTTTGTCTTAGCTGGGTCTGATCTAATCTGTCCCTCTCCAATAATAAAACCCAGGAAATGCACGGTTGAACAATGAAAGTCACATTTCTCTGCCTTGACAAATAGTTTGTTCTCCAGCAGTCGTTGGAGAACTTGCCTAACATGACTGACATGCTCCTCCTTGGTCTTGGAGAAGATTAATATGTCGTCTAGGTAGACAAACACAAAATGGTTCAGGAAGTCCCTGAGGACATCATTCACTAGAGCCTGGAAAACTGCTGGGGCATTAGTTAGACCAAACGGCATCACCAAATACTCAAAATGGCCTACAGGAGTCTTAAAGGCAGTTTTCCATTCATCCCCATCACGGATGCGCACCAAATAATATGCATTACGCAAATCTAGTTTAGAAAAGATAGTTGCACCGTGAAGCAGTTCAAATGCTGAAGACATGAGGGGTAACGGATACTTGTTTTTAATGGTAATGTCATTCAGGGCCCGATAATCAATACAAGGACGTAAGGTACCATCCTTTTTGCCAACAAAGAAGAACCCTGCCCCTAAAGGGGATGAAGAGCGGCGAATAAGACCAGCCGCCAGGGAATCATTTATGTAACTCTCCAGAGCCCCTAGTTCCTGTTTAGAAAGATGGTACAGGCGACTGGAAGGGAGTGGGGCATCTGGGAGAAGGTCAATGGAGCAATCATATGGTCTATGTGGGGGCAGTTTCTGGGCTTGGGTCTTGCTAAAAACCTCTGCTAGATTGTGATATTCAGAAGGAACCTGTGACAAATCCGGGGTTTCTACAAACTCGTCTTTGGTGTCAGATTTGGGTAGGGCAGAGCGAAGGCAATTGCCTGAACAAAACGAACTCCAACTAACTATCCTCCCCATAGACCAATCTATGTGAGGGTTATGGAGAACCAGACAGGGGTGTCCCAACACAATACTAAAACTGGAGTTGGGAATAATCTTAAATTGGATTAACTCCCTGTGATTACCCGAGGTTACTGTCAAAACTGGGACTGTTTGGTGGGAAACACAAAACAATAGTTTGCCATTTAAACCTTTTGCTGACAATGGCGGACTAACAGGTTCAATGGGAATATTCAGCCGCTTTGCCAATTCAGCATCAATAAAACTGTCTTCTGCCCCAGAGTCTATCAAGGCAGCTAGAGAATGGGAAGAGGAGTCAAGACACAGTTTAACTTTTACCTGAAGACGATTAGAAGATTGGGGGAACTCATTATTGCTCATTAGACTCCCCACTTCTAATGAGCGCTGTCTTTTGGCCGCTGAGGACAGCTGGTTACTCTGTGGCCAGGCTTGCCACAATAGAAACAGTCTCCAGATTGGAGTCGCCTCAGTCTTTCTGCAGCTGACAGACGTGTGCCTCCAATCTGCATCGGTTCTCCACCAGAAGGCTCAGGGGTAGGCGGCAGTTCTGGTGAAGTGACAGAGGGGGCGCTGTGGGCCCCAATGACTGGTTGGACAGACCGAGAAACAGGAAGTCGCCCGCTCCGCTCCCTGCGTCGCTCACGCTGCCTGTTGTCTAGTCGGATTGACAGGGTGATTAGAGAGTTAAGATCGGCTGCTTCTTCCTTGAGGGAGAGTTCATCCTTTAAGGCTTCATTTAGGGCGTTATAATATACTCCTCTGAGAGATCTGTCGTTCCATCCGGACTCGGCTGCCACGGTGCGGAAATCCACAGAAAACTCTGCAGCACTTCGGGGACCTTGGCGGAGCTTTAATAGGCGCCTTGACGCATCTCCAGCATGGTCAGGATGATCAAACACTCAGCTTAATTCGGAGGAGAACTGAGCAAAGGTGAGAGATGTTAGAGGGTTGGTGGAAGAGAAAGCAAGCGCCCATGCTAGAGCCTGTTCCCGCAGCAAACCCATAACATAATATATTCTTGAAAGGTCAGAAGCAAAAGCCGAGGGTTGCTGGCTGAAGACCATTTGGCACTGTAGCAGGAAGCCTCGGCATTTGGAGAGCTCACCAGAAAATGGAGGTGGATCAGGAACATACGCTCCGCTGTGGTTCACAGATGGGGCTGCGGCTTGGGAAAAAACCGAAGGAGAAGCCGGTTGTGGCTGAGGAACCTCGGGTGCTGGAGCCTGGGGGACTAGAGGCGGTTGTGGAGCTGCAACAGAGGTAAGCAAAGATGTGAGGTGTGCTACCTGTGCCGTCAACTGTGCGAGCTCCATGTGAATGGTCTGGCTTGCTGTCTCCAGTCCAGTAAGCCTGTGCTCGCTCTGTCCCAAAGCTCTCCCTTGCCGTGTTATGAGATCCCTCAGGGATTGGACTTCTGAGGTGGGGGCAGGCAGCTGCTCAGCCGGGTCCATGTTGTCTGGTCAGATTGTACTGTCACACTCTACAGGCACAGATGGACAAACAGAGCAGTTGGCACAGTTAGGAGGTTTATTTTACTCTTGGTCAGACAGGCAAGGGTCAGATCCGTGAAACCAGTCAGAGTTTGGGGGCAATCCTTGAATCTGTGGTCGGGCAGGCAGGAGGTCGTCACCAGGGAGTCCAAGATAACAAGCGAGGATGAGGGTCCAGATTATCAGACGAGGCACTGGGGGAAGAAAACAGGCAGGTTTAGGAGAGGGAACAAACTTGGCTTAGTCAAAACTTAGACTTGAGCAGACAGATGGCCTGAGAGTGTTTACCACTAGGGGTTAGACAACAATCTGACGGCGAGCAGGTGGAGGCTCCGTCCTTATATTGGGTCCACTGCTGATCAGGGAATGACCTGCAGGTGTGAGGGTCACAGCAGCTGATGTGACAGTTGGCATGACAAGTGTTTTACAGAAGCTGTTAGGAACCAGGTGGACTGGTGAAGCTCCTCTCTACTTCACCAGCACTCAGCACAGCCCAATGGGAGGAAACTGGGTGTTGCTTCTATCGCCATTTTTGTGATATTTTACCACTGGATGAATAAACTGTGTGCTGAATTATTAGGTTAGTTATATTTCTGAGGATTATTTTTATTATTGGACCACAATTGTGTTCTTAATCAACCTAAAATATTCCTTAATATCAAAGTTTCATATTTTTAGAAGTTGATATTTTATTTATTTATTTTATTTTTTAGATTTGGCCATTAAATGAGGATGTCTGTTTGTGCAGGTAAATATTACTGTGCAGAATTGTTAGGCAACGTAATAAAAAACAAATATATACCCCTCTTACTTATTTATTTTCACCAGGTAAACCAATAGAGCTCAAAATTCAGAAATAAACATTTGCAACATTCATAAAAACAAAATAAAAACCAAATCAGTGACCAATATAGCCTCAGAATCTTGATCTGTTTGCGATCCTCATTGCGTGCAGCAGCCTCCACAGCCTTCCAGACACTGTTCAAAGAGGTGGACTGTTGTACTTCATATAGGGCCCCCCCAGATAATGTTGCTTATTCTTGTGTCGTTACGTCATTGTCCTCAGTCATCCATCTTTTATTTAGAGGAGGAAAGCGGGGACGAAGATGTTGTGGAAGAGGACGCCAGGGCGGCAGAAGCTTGGTTTGGTGTAGAAGGCTTCCAGCCGTACATGTTTGAGCCCTTGCCTCGCAACGCTGCCAGTTCTGTTAGCTCTACGCCTGCCGAAGACACAGACGTCCATCCCCATGAACACTGGGACAAGAAGAAAGGGACAAAACCTAGAACAGATAATGGATGTGTATTCTATTAACATTTCTCTATTGGTATAATGGCTCTGTTTTATATGTGTTCTTCTCAATTCAGAGGGCCCCCTGCCTGTCTTTGTCAAGGGCCCCAAATTTCCTAAATCTGCCCCTGCTTCATGAGATCATGGGCTGGATCAACCAGCAGTCAATTATCCCCATCACCATGTTTTTGCTCTCACGACAATTATTCCTTACTTGACTAACTGGCATGACTGAACCCAGTCTGCTCTCTAACGTCTGGTAACTTTTTTTCACTCCAGAGCGTGTATGACGTCATCTGCGTCATCTACCCCTTCTATTCATTCTAGCTAATCTGAATCGTTCAATTCCATTTGGAGAGCGAGATCATCTGTGGTAGCAGCACTAGACATCTTCCAGGCATGTGAGGAAAACTAGCAGCATATCAGCTACAGGATGGATGATAATGAACGGTAGCCGACGCACACAGATGACGTCATACAGACTCTGCTTTTTTAAAAGATATAAATATAAAAATCTAACTGTGGATGTCTGGGGGACAGTGTTTGGCCTCCATGTTCTGAATGCTGGCGTACCATAAAGAATAAATGATGAACAGTTTAGTTTGTGCCTTCAAGTCGTTGCCCATAGGAAGACGTTACTGGATATAACCTAACGGAATATCTCCAAATGACTCCAAATGACACTAAACTCATATGGGTGATAGAACATGATGGAATAACGGAAAATCAAGGGACCAATGGAAAGAAAAACGGCGTTCCCCTTTAACAAATGTCATCATCATGGTACATGGACACTAATGGGACACTTATCTATATACATGGCTCCTAACTAGTGTTTAACAGAAAGTTTAGGTCTACATCCTCCCTATAAATGATCAATTAATGCTCATTTAACTGGTTTTTGTTTAGTTTTTCGCATTTTCAGAACCTTATAAAACAGCTGATGATTTTGTTAGGTCTCATTTTTAATAGAGATGATATTTTTCTCGGAAGCACAGGCGTAACTTTCTGAAGGACTGGTGCGGTCAGGTCCCTGCCCGGTTTTTCCACAGCGTGGAAAATCATCTTTTAAATATATTTGGGTGGCCAAAAATTAAGACAGAAAATTTTAAAAGTTAGAAAAAAAGTAAAATAGTGATAAATGTACTTGACATAAAAAAGTAAAGAAAAAAAAATTAAGTGGAAATTTGTTAAGTTGAAATATTCATTGTTTAAATAAAACGCGCAGAGTTAAAGAGAACAGTTAAAATAAAGGATAAAATAAAATACATGTAAATTAATATAATCTGAGATAATTTTTTTATGTATTTCTAATTTGTATCAGTTTGTTGCAATAAATGGCTCACTAGTTTAAATTTCAAGCCATTATTACATCAACAATTGATATTTACATTTATAAGTCTTTTTTTTCATGTATTTTTGACTATGGCAGGACTGGTCTTCCATTGATTTCAGCCTTCTGCTTATCTGCTGGGAAACTGAGTCACTCTCCTCGACTGAGTGCTGATTACTGCTATCAGGCACCAGAACTGTGTTTATTTTCTGTACAGAGCTGGTTTATTTATAGACTGGATGTTTTTAAATGAGTTTCTGAGAAGTTATTGTCAGTAATACTTCAGTAATCTATGCTAGACAGACATCAGACCATAGTAAGTTTGAATGAGAGTGAAAATAATCTTTAGGGAGGTAAAACAATAAAAGCCTGTCAGAGTAAAAACCTTTTATTTTTGTTAGATTTTAACACCTTAAATGCAACTAAAATGAAAATTCTCAGCAGCATTGAGTGACTACAAAGGTGGAATATATATGGAGAACAGACCAAAGGATGGACTAATGAGATGAATATGGAGCAGGTGTGAGTGGAACTAACTAGAAGGAAGCCAAGGGGAAAGGAAACAAGCACCAGGGGGCAGCAGAGAGTAACTAAAGACTGCTGGAACATAATGGAAAATACACCAAAGATCAACAAAAGAAATTAACTACTAACTGAAAGCTAAAAACTCAGAGTCCCAAAAGGGGAGAACCATAAAAATATTTCCACTCATCTTATGCATGATTTCCAAGTAAAATTGAATGTCTGCTGCTATACAAGCTTAGATTTTGATCAAAATATTAAAGTCAAAATAATCACTGAGCAGTTTAGGTTCTACAGAAGGATTGTCTGTTTATTGCATCTACTGATATGCCTGTCATTTTCCGTAGCTGCTGTACTTCTTCTGATACACAGACTGTAGACCGCAACGAATTACTGACACTCTGAATTAACAGTTCGGTCCATCCTCTCTGCGGCAGGCAGGATCCAGCCGATGGACTGCTAAACTAGCTGCAGATATCACAACTGTTGGTGTAGTGGGTAATTCTCTGGGGAAATGAAAAATTCAACCAAACTAACTTAATTTATGAGATTGTGTGTTACTATTATCAATAAATATATTAAGAATGTGAAAAAATATAAACGTAAAAGAGAAAAACAAAGCTCTGTCATATTTTTTTTTGGTAAGAGCGCTGCCATGTTGCAGTACCTGGATCAGTGATGTCACAGGGTTGATTAACGCTAGCTCTAGCAATTGTATACATTTCATATACTGACAATAGATCACAACCATAAAATAGTTGGTATGATGGAAGAGGAAGCTGAAATGACAATGAAGCGTCTAAATCACGTTTCTCATGCTGTGGAGCCCATTCAGCGTGTGACTCCAGCCACAGGAAAGAGAGGAGGGACAGTTTTGGAGCTGGGGTTCTGACTGTCACTGCTACCCCACAGAACACAACTGAGGAGTTTAAGTAAAGACTTCTGAGTCTGGCAAGATAGCGGTCCATCGACTTGGGTTCAAGGAGACATAGGAAGAGACACAAAAAGCAGCTGTAAAAGGTGGCCCCGTCCAGGAAACACACAGCTAGGCAGACGAGCTCCGAGCCAGCTCCCATGTCAGAGGATGAAGAGAGCACATCCAGTTAGTCACAGTCAGAGAAACAGGACTACACTGGAAAACAGGCCAAGCTCCAACATCTAGAAACAAAGGTGTTGATGGCAGCAGCACAGCTGATATTTCTCTCCAGGATGGTAACATTTCACTGCCTAGAAGCGGGGCTCTACTGACCGACAGACAGCGGGTTAGAGGCAACAATCACCCGGAATGACATGGTGTAAAAACATGCTAAAGCTGGGCATACACTGTGCGATCATCGCACGTAGCTACATCTCAGACTGTATGATGAAACCGCAGGGTTTAAAAGTTCACAGGTCACCATGCATGTTCAACACTGTCGCTCTGATGCAATCTACCTGCTCACACTGCACGTCCAAAAACCACGTCGGACACATCAAGAGATGGCCGAACATTCTGGAAGAAGAAGAACTCCCTGGTTTGCACATGTTCAGTGCTCGAGGTTCAGGTAAATCTGCTTGTCACTCTGCTCTAACAGCAGGATTTGCCCACAGACACGTCATGACGGCCAACTGAATTTCAAACATGCCTGATTTTCTCCCGACCTAATGATTCCTGATCAGGAGGTGGTGGTTGTAGGCTGATCGCCCCTCGTTACGCCCTGTCCACTACACAACAAAGGATGCACAAGGAGGCTGAAACTCGGCCTGATGGAAAAAAATCTTGTACGACTGGAGAATCGGCCCGAAAAGGGCAAAAACTCATACAGCGTATGCCCAGCTTTAGCAGGCAGAGCAGAGAGACACAGGGTTATGATGGCAAGTATTACATCATCAACTAGCCCCCTAACTCCAAGACAAATGTCCATCGCAATAATTAAACACACCATAAAAAGTTACACAGCCGTACTTTTGTACTTTAGCCTCCCAGCTGAGCTGTCCCTGTGATAATGCCGTCCACAGTGAAGGAAATCCTCGCTGTCGCCTACAAACTATGCATTAGGCTTAATGGAACCATCTCCATTCAACATCAAAAGAGGCTCTGATTACAATCCTGTAAACCTCTCCTTTGTTTTTGCAGCCATATTTTTGTCACTGCTTCCCTCTAATACTCATCTCCATCCATTCCACCCTGCATACTCATCTCCAACTCTTGGAACCAAAAGTACTTCATGGCCGTGTGCTTCACCCACCTCTAATGAACAGCTCTGTTACTTGTAGCTTCTTTGTTCCACTTCTGTCTCCTTCAGTCATAAATTCATGGCGTTTTACAATTACTGCTTTGTGTTTCCATTTTCTTCAGAGCATGCATCCACCTCTGCAGCCCAACCCCCCCCCCCCCCCCCCCCTCACCTACATACTGTCCTAAAAAATAACCAACACCACAACTGCAGTTTTCTACCAATCTATCATTCTTTCTACGCTGCAGCAGTTTATTTCTTTGCAGGACATCATTGTTTGTGCATCATCTAAAACTGAAGATGAAGATGTTTGTGAATGTCATTATAACCTTGGGCAACTACTTTCCAGATTTGTTAATGACTCGCCATTGTTCAAATTGTACACTCAGAAGAAAATCATTGAATCTGGCTCAAAATCTGCACTTTTTTGCTTTTTTTCCAAATCTCAAAGCTCTGCACCGTCCCAAACTGTGGCAGGCAGTGTTGGGAAAGTTCTCTTTCTACGTGAACTAGTTCAAAGTTCAGTTCACACATTTTAAAATGAACTAGTTCAGTTCATAGTTCATAATTCAAAACCAAAAAATGAACTATTTCATAGTTCTTTTTTTTTTCATATATTGCTCAATTACACCATAGCCTACTGTAGAACCACAGACAGCAATTATTTTATCAGTTGTAAAACTGAAACTGTGCGTCAGATTTCATCTTCATATCCAGTTTTGAATCCTTATCCAACCAGGGTTTACATTAGCATTGAGGGGACAGCATTTCCCCATTGTTGCTTTAACGCTTTGTTGCCGTCCATTCACTTCACACTAGTAGCAGCTGCAGCTTTCACCCCTACAGTACAGGTGCTGGTCATAAAATTAGAATATCATGAAAAAGTAGATTGATTTCAGTAATTCCATTTAAAAAGTGAAACTTGTATATTATATTCATACATTACATACAAACTCATATATTTCAGATGTTTATTTTGTTTAATTTTGATGATTACAAATGACAACAAATGAAAATCTCAAATTCATCATATCAGAAAATTAGAATATTGTGAAAAGGTTCAAAATTGATGGCCCCTGGTGCCACACTCTAATCAGCTAATTAACTCAAACCACCTGCAAAAGCCTTTAAATGGTCTTTCAGTCTAGTTCTATAGGCTACACAATCATGGGGAAGACTGCTGACTTGACAGTTGTCCAAAAGACGACCATCGACACCTTGCACAAGGAGGGCAAGACACAAAAGGTCATCGCTAAAGAGGCTGGCTGTTCACAGAGCTCAGTGTCCAAGCACATTAATAGAGAGGCGAAGGGAAGGAAAAGATGTGGTCGAAAAAAGTGTACAAGCAAGAGAGATAACCGCACCCTGGAGAGGATTGTGAAACAAAACCCCTTCAAAAATGTGGGGGAGATTCACAAAGAGTGGACTGCAGCTGGAGTGAGTGCTTCAAGAACCACCACACACAGACGTATGAAAGACATGGGTTTCTGCTGTCGCATTCCTTGTGTCAAGCCACTCTTGAACCACAGACAGCGTCAGAAGCGTCTTGCCTGGGCTAAAGAGAAACAGGACCAAAGTCATGTTCTCTGATGAAAGTAAATTTTGCATTTCCTTTGGAAATCAAGGTCCCAGAGTCTGGAGGAAAAGAAGAGAGGCACTTCATCCACGTTGCTTGAAGTCCAGTGTAAAGTTTCCACAGTCAGTGATGGTTTGGGGTGCCATGTCATCTGCTGGTGTTGGTCCATTGTGTTTTCTGAGGTCCAGGGTCAACGCAGCCACATACCAGGAAGTTTTAGAGCACTTCATGCTTCCTGCAGCTGACCAACTTTTTGGAGATGCAGATTTCATTTTCCAACAGGACTTGGCACCTGCACACAGTGCCAAAGCTACCAGTACCTGGTTGAAGGACCATGGTATCCCTGTTCTTAATTGGCCAGCAAACTCTCCTGACCTTAACCCCATAGAAAATCTATGGGGTATTGTGAAGAAGAAGATGCAATACACCAGACCCAACAATTCAGAAGAGCTAAAAGCCACTATTAGAGCAACCTGGGCTATCATAACACCTGAGCAGTGCCACAGACGGATCGACTCCATGCCACGCTGCATTGCTGCAGTAATACAGGCCAAAGGAGGCCCAACTAAATACTGAGTGCTGTACATGCTCATACTTTTCATGTTCATACTTTTCAGTTGGCCAACATTTCTATAAATCCTTTGTTTTTATTGGTCTTCAGTAATATTCTAATTTTCTGATATGATGAATTTGAGATTTTCATTTGTTGTCATTTGTAATCATCAAAATTAAACAAAATAAACATCTGAAATATATGAGTTTGTATGTAATGTATGAATATAATATACAAGTTTCACTTTTTAAATGGAATTACTGAAATCAATCTACTTTTTCATGATATTCTAATTTTATGACCAGCACCTGTATATTCTCAAAAACATCAGGAAAAATGTGCTGCTTGAATGGTCTTTTTTATGAGTAATTATTAAAAGAAAAATAGGAAAGTAGTCTTTAAGGTGCAAATGTTTTTTTTTTTTTAATTTTAATAATTTTTTCCATTTGAAATTCCATTTCAATACATACTAAAAAGGAATACTGGAATCCTGGAAAATTATACCAGGCAGGTTTAACAAACAAGTTACATGGATAGTAAAACCCTCAAGAACAGGGGTCTTCTATGTTTTCCAGACCAAGGACCCCCAAACTGATGGCGAGATGGAGCGGGGACCCCCTAACTATATATATTGTATGAAATTGTGTCCTATAGTCACTCTATTACAGATGGAGTAATGTTTAGAAATTAATTTCTCCCTGGGATTATTAAAGTTTTTCTGATTCTGATTCCTGGTTGTTGTGAAGGAAACGGTGCCCAGCTTAAAGAGCTCCTGTGTGTCGCTGAATGTGTGCATTGATGACTGAAAGACATCTTTTGTCTCCTTTATCTGTTTACTACAGTGTGTTGATTTAATGAGTATTTAAAGACATTTCAATTAGTGGGGGAAAAAATTGCAGGGGGGGAATATAAAAATATCAACTAACCACGCAGACTCTCATGCAGTACCTCCGTAGACCCCCTAGGGGTCGCGGATCCCCTGGTGAAGACCTCCGCTCAAGAAGATTTTACTAACACAAACTGAGGGACCAGGCTAAGGTAGGAATTTAAGGTTACTGAAGTGCGGATTTTTTTACTGAAAGCCGGCGGGCAAACTTGTTGCCATCATCCTCACCGACCACCTGGTCATAAACCTGTATTAAGTGATCATACTGCTGCTTTGTCGCCTCCACGCTGCTGTGGCTTCCCCGCTGCATTTTGTTTGATGACGCACGCGGCTGTAGGCTACGACGCTGGTAGCTGGTGTTGCCAGATTGGGTGTTTTTCCCGCTACATATTAACGCCTGTTTACGGTTTGATTTAGCCGGGGTTTCGCCTGGAGGACTCTATAGAAATCTGGCAACCTATTGAACGGAGCTGAACTGAGAGAGCGTGCCGTTCACAGACACCAGAATGAACGAGTTCACAATAACGTTCATCAGGCAGTAATGCAGTACGTTCAGTTCACATTCGCCCAAAATATGAACGAGTTCATGAACTTTCGTTCAATGAACGCGTTCAGGCACAACACTGGTGGCAGGATTGTAAGAACTGCAGAGGTGAGGCATGTTGATGGTAATAGGTTTAATATGAAATAAAAATACTGCTGCTTATTAAACTAAGTACTTTACTTCGTTAAATACATATTAAGTTTGGAGATAAATATTTAGTGTGCAAATTAAATATTTAGTTTGTTAAATAAATATTAAGCTACAAATCATGATGGTTACTACTGTAGGGGTGGAACGGTTCACAAAATCCACGGTTCGGTTCGATTCTCGGTTTCTGGTCATGGTTTTCGGTTCGGTTCGATTCGGTATATGTTAATTGTTACACCGAAATCCCATAAAAATTTATGAAATTAATGAAAAAAATCCCCCAAAAAATAATGGATTGTAATTATTTTAAATGATTCGCGGAAACCCTGGATCATTTCCGTATGTTTTGCTGCTTTGAATTTAATCATCTGGCGCATGCCCTCTACCATCTCCAAGGAACTCAGAGCGGAGCGGACGGGAGCCACAGTGGAGGCTGTAGGCTTTGCTTTGAGCAGCCGGTCTGGAGCGCAGCGGGGGGGAGCGCTGATGGAGTATGAGGGATTTCGGGGTTAGCATGACATGTTGGTCATGTTGCTGTTAGCATAAACAAAACGTGTTGCACAATGCTTGCACACTGTTGCACTTTTATCCACAGCTTTCTTTCCGCCGTCATCGTAGGTCACTCTAAATGCAAAGTGGTCCCATACAGCAGACCTATAAAGTGCTGCTGGCGCGTCTTCCAACTCCTGTTCTTTCCCACTCGCCATACCCACACAATTCTCCACAACAACTGATTTTTTTCTGCTACACCCGGCTACGCTGCTTCGCTTCTTCTTCTTCTTGTTTACTACTGGTGGTTGGCTTTGGTCACAGTACCGCCACCTTCTGCTCTGGAGTGTAAACGCTTCGCCTATGAGAAAAAGGAGCAGCGCATGAACCGAATGAAACACACGTGAACCGAACCGAGACAGTCGAACCGAACGGTTCTGACGGTTTTCATAAACCGTTCCATTCCTAATGGTTACGATTTTTTTTTTTTTTTTTTTAGACTTATTGTTGTTAAAACCAATGTACAATATCATACAGGTTATAATGTTTTAGTGTTCCCTTCTTTACAGGCTTTCTGTTAGCTGATTGCCAGAACTCAAACAAACTCCTTTTTTTGTTGTTGCTATGGTTACACACAGGACAGTATTCAAGACACTAAAAGAGTTTGGAAAAATGAAATAATCAAACCTGCAGCAGAATGGTCATAACTTAATTTCAAGGGCAAAAATCTTATTTCTTTGGCAGATTATTTTATTTACTCAAATTAAGTGCAAATACTTTTAATTAAAAAATCTTTCACTGATCTTCACGAAGATACCTGGACAAAGAACTCACTAAAAATTCACCTTATTTAATCATCGTTTTCTCCCTTTGGAGGGTTTAATTTTGCAGGATGCTGGAAGACTTCCAGTGCAGTTTTGATATTATGCAGTTTTTATAAAATGTTTGTGACAAAATACTGTGAACACTCCTGTGGTGATCTTCTCCTTTAGTGGAGCAGATTTCCAAAGAATGAACCTCAGCCTGATGGTGAATTTTCACATCATACTGACTTCCTTGATGTGGTAAATGATACAATCTAAATCCTCTTCCCCTGTCTGTGAGTAATAAGATCAGAGAAGCTTTAGCGTGGCGTGACATGCAGAATGCTAAGTAGATATCTTGGTAATCAGTGGAGCTTCAGGACATCTTCATCAATGCAAGGAAATTTATTTCCCAAGTTTTTCCAAACTCCAACACAGAAGTCACCCCAGGCTGCTGTAGAGTAGAGCCTTTATTCACGTCTAGTAACATACAGTCCAATACTGACCATTTCATTTTACTCAAAATAACACATTAAAGATTTTTTTCTTTTTTTTAACAGTGTCCTGTCTGATGATGTGGCAATAAGAATAACTGTCTTGATGCCAAAAAAAAAAACCCAACAGATTTTACTTTCACAAGTGGAGCAGTACGGCTATCGCCATAGTGTTCCACTTGATTTATGCATATAAATAGCTTTATTATAATTATGCAGGGAGTTTTACAGATTATATGGACACTGCAATGTAAATAGAACAGGAAAGGAAAAACAGAAAAAAAGGAGAAAAGATGAAAGAAAGAGGAGATAAAAGGGAGATTACGATAAAACATTTTCAGTCTGCTTCATCACCTGCAAAGAGATGGAAAAAGAACAGAACAACCAACAGACATGGAAGGAGACATACAATAAAGTAAAACCTAGATACTATCGCTGAAGTATAAGTGGTATTATATAATCTGACATGTACTCTGTGTTACCTGAAGATCAGAATATGGGCTTTCTGTATGAAAGTGAATCTCTAAGTACCTGGTGGAGCCTAGCACCTGTAGCTGTTGGTGAGGGTGAACTTGTGCATGTAAAGTTTATTAAAAGTAAAAATGCTCAAAAGTGGTTGTGAAGAGCCGAAGAGGTGCCCCCCCAGAGCACTGAGTCCAGCGCCGGGAGAGGCAAAGCCCCAGATGCCCAAAAGGACCCCAAGAGAAATCTGACCCCCACCAAGGGAGGAGGAGAGAAGGCCCTGAGGAAGTCCCCCAGCCACCGCAATGCCGGAGCCCCTAGGAACCATGGGGATGAGTCCACGGGCTCTGCCGGCAGCCAGCCATTCTGAAGTGAATCCGGCCATGGGGCCCAGGGATCCGAGGCCCCAGGGGCGCCCCAGAGGTCCCAGCCGGGCCCCAGCAGGCCAGGCCCCGCGGAGAAGCTGCCAGGAATAAACCAGTAACTGCCCTGGCATCCACCCCTAAAGCCGAGCTCCACCAGTACACCGGCGATCCCACGCGCCATCCAGAGGAGGAAAAGCAGGACGGGGGGAATGGGCTCCGCTCCACATTTGGCGGAGACTTGAGATGTGTTTGGGAGAGGGGGCAATTCAGACCCCAACCTGATCAAAAAAAAAAAAACACAGTCCCAATCACCCCTTCCCACCCTCGTGCCCCCACTCACAACACACAGTCTCTGTAAAGATAAGCAAAAAAAACGTAGACGCACATTCCCACATAACACTCACATCCAATAATCCCAGGACCAAGGACCCGGCGGCACCGGAGGTCGGTCCCAGGATTATTGGATAACATTAAAGATTTAAAATACAGCTACGCAAATAAGCAGGATAATCGAGCCTGTAGTATAGACCTTAGATTATAGACCTTAGAGTATAGACCTTAGAGTATAGACCTTAGAGTATAGACCTTAATGTCTAAAATTAGACAGGAAGACAGTGGGAGTGGAGAGGAGAATCATTGGTGTAATGATTTGAACAATTTAATGGTCATCCTGAATGATGTAATTCCCTATGAGCTAGATAGGTGGCGCATGTGCATTGTATAAAAACCTAGTGTTGGAACATACAGGTATGTAGTGTAGTATGAACACAGTTTTGTGCGCCTGTAATATGAGTGTGCAAGTTTAATAGTTAAAGCCCGTTCTCTTCAAGTACCTGTGTGTTTATTGAATAACCAACAACACAAACGAAACAATTGGGAATACATCTAGAGTTATACCTGTATTTACATCACAATGATCTGCCTAAATGTGACATTTTTAGGCTACTACAAGGAGAACAGTTTAGTTTGAACTGTAAGCCCCGCCCCTAACCTTCTCCCATTGAGAAAATCTCCTCCCACTGTGCTGCCAAGGAAAAACACTTACATCACATGATAAAAAAAGTAATAAGAAGATCCCTGTCTAGGAGGACTACAGCCAGCCTCCAGTCCAGATTCAGGCCGAGTCGTTCCTGGGAAGCCCCCTCAGATAGGCTGGCCCAACATTTACACCAGCTTTGTTCCTTCTTTGCATTTCAACCAGTGGCGGCTGACCAATAGAGGGCGCTAGGGCTCCGCCCCACTCACTCAATGTCCTTGATTAAGACATAAAAAACAAATAAAAATTAAAATATTTTGAAATATATTCATATATTTTTTAGATGTGCACGATAAATGGTGACATATTTCCATAAATCTTCTCCCATAGACTCTGGTTAAAAGTTCTCCATGCTCAGCAGCTCCTCTGCAATGCAAAGATAAACCTCATATTTCTGAATCAAATCTCCCATTTTTTACAAATTTTTCCAAATATTGCACAAGCATATCCACCGCCCTCTTCCAAGTTCTGTCTGTTTTTCACTAACATGAAGAAAATATATACTGCCTGCCATATTCAATCCTGCTTTAGTTCGAAATGTGTTAAAAAAAAAAAACAATGTAACAATCACAGGAGAAATTACAGTTGTTCTGTGTTAATTATCCTTTCCAAGGACCCTAAATGACATGCAAGCGTCACAGATTATACTGCTGACTCTGATTATGCACTCAGGGGGGGTTTCTCCTAAAAAATGATCTCCTTCCTGATGCAATTGGCTCAAGTGGTTCAATGAAGCCTCATCTCAGCATCACTCATTCATTGAGTCACTGAGAAGTGAGGCCTGATTTCCGCCACATTGGGACAGATTGGCATCCTTCCCATGGAGGAGTCTGCCTCTGGTCCCGCTGCTTAATTGGTGCCAATGATCTGCAGCTGCTGAGCCTCACCTGCCAATCACACCCTGTAGAGCAGAGAAAGACTCAACAAACAAGCCCAGAACAGCACTGCGCCTGAACCTACTGAACCTTTGATTCTTTAAAAAAATATATATGATCAACTGGATGAAATGCAGCACTGAGATCCAACAGGACGAGCACAGATACAAGTCCATTATCTGAGGCCATGAGAATATCATTAGTGACTTTCACCAGAGCTGTTTCAGTGCTATAATGAGCTCTAAAGCCAGACTGAAACTCTTCAAAAAGTTCATTATGGTGGAAGTGATCGCACACTTGTTTGGCAACTACTTTCTCAAAAATTTTAGATCAGAAAGGAAGATTGGATATAGGTCTATAATTGACCAAGTCATCTGGGTCAAGAGACGGTTTCTTAAGCAGAGGTTTAATTACAGCAACCTTAAAAGCTTTAGGTACATATCCCTGTAACAGAGATAGATTAATCACATCTAGAATAGAGGAGGAGAACAAAGGGAATACCTCCTTAAATAACCTGGTTGGAACTGGATCTAACATCCAAGTTGATGGCCAGTTATTTTTCAATGGGGGACCAGCGATTATTAATACAATCATTTTTGTAGGGGGAGTGGTGGCCTACTGGTAAGGGCATTGCGCTTGGAATCCAGAGTTTCTGAGTTTGAGACCCACTGCCATTGACTGCCACTCTGGGTCCCTGAGCAAGACCCTTAACCTTAAAAGATAAATTATTAATAAGGAATCCCATAACAGAAATGCTGTATGCTTTATTGCTCATTCTATATTTTTTGAAGGATTGGAACAAATCATAAAATCTCAAAAAACATTTGACAAAGGAAGTGTCATCACTGTTGCTGTGCAGGTGATTGACAGGCTGAGTTGCTGGAGGGAAGCAAACTTACAGAGAGAAAGTGGAGCGGAAACCGTTTGGACCTGATCAGCCGAACACTAATATTAATAAGCACTCCAAAGACAGATGGAGACGCTTCACTCTGTCTTTTTCCAGGACCTGGTTTAGCTCCAAGGCTAGGCTAACTGCATGCAGCGAGGCTAAGGCTTTATTCTGCTTTCCTGCCTCCTTTTCCAAAGGTCAGGATCCGAGCCAGCATGGATAAAGACAGCTAGGACTGATTTAAAACACTTTGTAGAAAAGGAAAAAAGAACGAACAATTTGGGATTCACATGGAAAATAATAGAATATAGTCTACTTTTTCTACATGTTTGCTTATTTGCATAGTTGCTCTAAAATGAACACATTCTCAGAAAATAAATAGTTTTTATACAATAAAAAATATAAAGCTGACTAAAAGCTTCACCATTATTAAACTGGTAGATAATTTTTTTAGGTTTGTGACCCAATATTGGACAAAACACAGATTAACCTTCACAGCCTCGGAAGGGAACACAAAAAGTAAACCTGTACATTAAATTATGTTTTGTTTTTATAAAGTGTTTTTATAAGATATTATGTATGTATAACGTATAAAATATTTATGTTGTAGTTTTTATGCGAACTATAAAAAAATAAATAATTCACAAGGTCCCTTAGAGACGTGTTAAAAATTAAAACAGCATTTCTTTTTGACGAGGATCCAATTAAAGAATGAGGGTCATTAATTCACAGAGAATAAAATATTTATAGGTGGAGGGTGTCTGTTCAGTTGATGTCACGGTTCATGTTCTGGATCCTGGCGGCCAGGGGAAAGAGGGGTTTTGTGTTTGTCTCGTCTCCTGCTCGTCCTGTTCCATTTTTATTCCAGTAAGCCTGGCTCCGAGGTGGAGACCAGTTTAAAGTCCTGCATCAAGTTCCGGTTCCACGTCCTGTCTCTGCTACCCTCTTCCACTGAGCCTGCCCGTCTGCACCTGATCCTGTCTGCTCCTGTTCATAACCGCCTGGTCACGCTTCTAGACTCTCTTTGGACTCTGAACCTGCCTGGGCGCTCCGTGATGCCTGGAAGCTGCCTGTTATGAATCCCTGACCAGGATCGGCTTCCTGCAAGTCCTCCGGAGCTGCAGCACCAGGGACACTCTGGGTGACGCTATCAGCCCATCGGCTTGATCGCACCCTTTTCAAGGGAGGTGGACTGAACTGTTAAACCTGTCTGAGATTGGCCCCGCCCCCCTCCTGCAGCATCCACAAGCCGCAGATGCTAGCAGCTCCACTTTAGTTTAGTTTGTTTTTATTTGATAAACTCTTTGAACTCTCCTACTGACTGTCTCACCTGGAACACTGGGTCCATCTGTCCCGTTTTATGACATTCTCTCCAATAAGATTTCACTTAAATATTAATATATTGATGCACTACCATTCAACCAGAAAACTAGTCTTCCTGTCATGATCTTGGCACCATAGGCTGGGTTTTACTCTTTTTCCCCTTATCTGTTTTGCCCCTCCCCAGCCTAATTATCTCTAATCAGATCCACCTGTTTCGTCTCCCATTTATGCCACCAGTTCCCAGCCCATGGTGCCAGATTATTCAAGCTTCCAGCGAGTCTAGTTCTAGCATTTCTCTGTGTGCTCTGGCTGCTGCTGGTCGCTGCTCCTCTTCCCTTCTGGATCTCTGGTTCAGGCTCAGTTTCACGCTGCGGAGCTCAGCTCCTCCGGACCTCACTCCTCCTTCTGAGCTCAGACTGAACTTTGCCAGGTTGGTGACTTTCAGCTCATTATAATTCCACGATTGAGCTTCAGATATATTCATGTGAGTCCATATCCCCGCAGCGTATCCAGCTGATGAGCAGCCGCACGCAGCTTGTTCAATAAACTCATTTAAAGCTTCACTGTCTGTCTCGTCTGAATACTGGGTCCAAACCTCTGAGCTCCTGGCACTTCCTCGTAATGTTATCATTATTCCTCTATGGCAAGCCATTTAGATATTTATTAGTTTGTCTGAATATGTATTTCTGAAATACTTTTGTTAAAAAATTAACTTTTTAAACCAAATGGCAGTCTTCATATCTAAAAAAATCATTCTGGAAATTGAACTTCTGTTGTCCATATTCCTACTGTTACTGGTCAGAAAGAAACATATTTCAGATAAATGTCCAAAAATTGCCACTTAAATTTGTTAACATTTCTAGGTATATAAAAATCTTACTAGTACAATTTATATATTTTTTTACTTCCTGTTAAAGACAGGCTCCGTGTTTGCATCTTGAAGCTTTCTATCTCTGGTTCTTTTCCCTGAAAAGAGATCACTCGAGACAAACTCTTTAAATAACATCTCATAACTTATATGTATTAAACAACCAGGAGACACGACAACAGATTCTGATAGAAATTGTAATCTTACTCAGATCAGAGAAGTTGCTTAGAGTTACAGAAGGCAGCTGCTCACCTCTCAGGAAGTGGCTCCGATTAGCAGCTAAAAAGGCATTTTATACGTCTCCATTCTGCCACATCATCATATTTAACATCACACACATTAGTAGATGATTAGGCATCCATGGCTTCAGCCTTATCAACATAGGACGCCGCTCTCATTCCATTTCCAAATCTTTGCCACGTACAGAATGAAGATTATAACTGTGTATCCAGACAGAGGAACTGTCCTAATTAGATTAAAACATCAGTTCTTTTTTTTTCCTTTTTTTTTTTTTTTTAACAGTGTCCTGTCTGGCAATGTGGCAATAAGAATAACTTGATGACAAAAAGAGCCCAACAGATTTTACTTTCACAAGTGGAGCAGTACGGCTATCGCCATATTGCTCCACTTGTTTCATGCATATAAATTGTTTTATTATAATTATGCAGGGAGTTTTACAGTTTATATGGACACTGCAATGTAAATAGAGCAGAAAAACAGAAGAAGAAAAGGAAAAAAGAAAAAAAAGAGAAAAGATGAAAGAAAAAAGAGATAGAAAGGAGACAATGACAAAACATTTTCAGTCTGCTTCATCACCTGAAACGAGATGAAAAAAGAACAGCACAACTGAAAGACGTGGTACGAGATGGAGTAAAGTATAGATACCTAAAAAGTGTACTTAAGTACAGTAACGAAGGATTTCTACTTTGTTACTTGAAAACCTCTGGTGGGAACAGTTTGCACAAAAACATTAGTTTTCTCTGTTAATTGATCAAACTCTTCCAAGCGCTCTGCTAAACTGGCATCTTAAAAACCAGCAGGTGAGTCTGAATGGAGCAGACTGGTACCAGCAGCTCTGTCAGGCTGTTTACCGTAATAAGTGCAGTAAAACCTGACGTTATCCAATGAAAAGTGTCGTTATCAATCGAACACCAACGTGAGCTGTGTGCGTCGCTCATTCTTCTCAGAGTGAACGTCACTGTCGTTCACGTTTATTACTCCGTTCAGTTCACCATTCATTAAAAATAGGAACGGATTCAGTGGAGGCTGTTCATGAATAACGCTGCCTTTGACCATGTGAGGCATAATAACTCCCTAATACTCCCTTACATGCTTGAATCTACCTGAAGCAGCCAAATCAAAGTCTGCATAATTGTTTCTATTGGTCCGTCAGCACTGCCGTATATCATCAGTTCTTCTGTAACAGAACGCTGCTTTTATCCTCCCAGTTCACTCTGTCCTTCTCATTAGCACTGGGTGATGATGCCACATAATGACATTCAAGTGCATGCATGCATATGAATGCCTCAAACTCCCACTGATGATACCATTTACCTCACCATGATTTGCAAAGTGGAGCAGAGTAATACCTCCACCATTCTCTAAAAAAATGGTTGCTAATTTGAAATCCTTTAGAAAGTGGGGCGTGTGTTGGAGCTTTCAGAAAAACAGAGCTGATGAAAGCGAAGAAAAGAGCCGTCTATGACACTCAAAAGACAGTCACTGCATTGCTCAGGTCTTTGAGGTTATGAATGGAATATTTTCTTATGTTGCTCCTGTTCTTTATGCTATCCTTGTCTAGCTCAGATCACCAGCCTACAGTAAGGCAAAAGGTTTGGTCTATGCATATCTATTAGCCATATTTTAGAAGATTAGTGTTGAGGTGTTAAATCTCCAGAATCATATGGTACAGTCCAGATGTACGCAGCCTCAGACCAGCTTCACTACGTCCTGTGTCTCCTCTGTTCTGCAGTATTCCACATTCGGTGCATCTGGAATCCATCCATGCATCTCTTTCCATTTCCAACTTCCTTTTTGGCACCTTGTTTTTAGAAACGGATCCATCATGCATTATTTCTAAAATCAATTATAACTGACCTTGATCTGTATCAGAACTTCATGTTTATTGAGTTTAAAATCTGTGCAAAATCATTGCTGTCAATCATGACTGTTATGAATTTTTTCTTTGTTTTATCCGTTTCATCATTTTCCATCATTCTGCTTCATTCTATCTCTATTCTCCCACTCTGCAGAATCTGTTAGTTCAATCTCTAACGTTCTGCTCTCTCTGCTTTTTCTCATAGTAGCTTCATCTGGTCTGTTCCTGTTTGGCTGTGACTCCATCCTGGAGAGAAATATCAGCTGTGCTGCTGCCATCAACACCTTTGTTTCTAGATGTTGGAGCTTGGCCTGTTTTCCAGTGTAGTCCTGTTTCTCTGACTGTGACTAACTGGATGTGCTCTCTTCATCCTCTGACATGGGAGCTGGCTCGGAGCTCGTCTGCCTGGCTGTGTGTTTCCTGGACGGGGCCGCCTGTGGAGCTGGTTGACAGTTGCCTTTTGTATCTATGCTTCTTTTTCTATGTCTGCTTCTGTCTCCTTGAACCCCAGTGGGCCTCAGCAGATGGCCGCTCACACTGAGCCTGGTTCTGCTGGAGGTTTCTTCCTGTTCAAAGGGAGTTTTTCCTCTCCACTGTCGTACAAGCATGCTTAGTGTGAGGGATTGCCTTCAAGCAGATGTGGTGAGATGATATGAGTTGTGAATTGGCCTTATAGAAATAAACTGAATTGAACTGTTATAACTTAAGGTATCTCTTAAAACAAGATTTTACCTTTCTATGTGACCAACCTTGCTAAATAAAGTTTAAATAAAATAAAAAACTTATCTGATGGGTGATGCAGCACACTGGAATTACCAAACTGACTAAAAAAGCTTATTTGTTCATTGAAACGAAGGATGAATGGAGGAAGGAGTCTGTGTGAATAACAGGTTTGACGCTGTAATGGCCGTATCTGCAACCACACAACAAATTTCATTTTGTTTTTACTTTGATTTGGCATTGGTTAATTATTTGGGTGAACAGATTTAGTTGACTATTTTTTTTTTCATTTCGTGCTTGTTTGGTTTTCTGTACATTGATTTATTATTTATTTGAGTTGCCAGTTCCTGGTAGGCTGTCATGAGTGAGGCCATTAAATGGAAGGAGGCTCCAGCTGCAAAGGTTTTGCTCAATGACATGGACGCCTAAAAAAGAAGCCAACATATTTTTTCATTGTGGTACAAAAATGTCATGATCTGGCACTAATGAAGGTTCTAATTACTCATTTCACCTGCTTATCTCCGCCCAGTTCTCATCACCGTTCATCTGATCCACCTGCTTCAGCCTCTATTTAACCAGCCTTCAACAGTCATCAGTGCCAGATTATTGTTGAGCCTGTGATGAGAGTTCTCTTGCATTCCTGATTGCTTTTCTGACTGCCTGATCCTGACCTGTTGCCGTTCTGATCTGTTTGCCTCACCTGTCCTCAGACCCCTGCTGGATTCTGCCTGTTAACCGGACCTGGAACAGATTTCTGACATCCTGGATATGACCTCAGAGCACATCCTCAACACCGGCTTTGGCTAAATCTTCTGGATTATCCTTGTCATTCGTCTACTCAGTTCTAATCTCTTGTCTGTACTCTGACCTCCAGGACTTCAGTGTTTGGGACACTCTGGGTGGCACCCACACCTTCTGGAACCTACCGCATCCTCTGAGATGCAGAACTTTAAAGTCCAGGTTAGTGAGCCACATGTTCATAATCATTAACCTCTGTCAGATAGACATGGTCACTAACCTGTGTTCTCCCCCTGCAGAGGTTCCTGCCTTAGACTGTTCCCTGCAGTTCTGTCCTCAGTCAGTCCGGGTCTGACAGAACACCTCTGATGTCATCAGTCTAAGCCCCTCCCCTCAGGGCTGCGTCCTGAGCCCCCTGCTGTTCACCCTGATGACACACCACTGCGTCCCCAGGTTCACCACCGATCACATGGTGAAGTTTGCAGACGACACCACGGTGGTGGGCCTCATCAGAGACGACAACGACCTGGACTACAGAGAGGAGGTGGAGCAGCTGGTGGAGCAGAGATAACATCCTGATCCTGAAGGTGGAGAAGACCAAGGAGATCATGGTGGACTTCAGGAAGAAGCGGCCTAACCACGCTCCACTGCTCATCAACAGCTCAGCTGTAGAGGTGGTCATTCATCACAGACACCCTCACCTGGACTGGAAACACCACCTCACTGGTCCAAAGGGCACAGAAGCGCTTGGACTTCCTGCTGCCTTCTAGGAAGAGGTTTCACAGCATTCAATGCAGGACCAGCAGGTTCTGCAGCAGCTTCTTCCCCACTGCCATCACACTGATGAACTGTTGAGGAAACTCTAAATCACAGACTCTGCATCACACTGATAACACCAAACCAAAACACAGCATAGTTGCACCATACATATTTAATGCTCTGAACTGAAATATGAATGTTTTTTTTGCACCATGTATTTTTTCCCCGAACTTTTTACATTTGATCACTGCTGCACTTTAAGGAATGGAAATGTTATGAAAGCTGTGCTAAATGAAATTTTGTTTTGTATACACTCTGCAAAATTACAATAAAAGTTGTCTAAGTCTTAAAGGGATAGAGGATTATCATTTATTTCCTGGGTGATGATTTCAATAAGTGGTCGTCCTAACTGTCAATCATTCTGGTGATATGTTTACGTAAGGCTCGTCCCGTTAGCCATCTTTTTCTTTCACTTTCTGTGGTGAGCTACAGTTTCAGACAGTAACTGAAGCTCACCTTTCTCACCATGGTTCTTGGAAAATGGCAGAGGTTTGGAAAAGTAAAAGTGTCTCCGAAATGTATGAGAAGAAATGACAGGCCTCAGAAGAGGCAGATATATCCCAGAATGCTTTACAGGGTAATCTCTCCACGCAAAGCATTGTGGGATTTGCTGTCACAGCGGCCCGCTATTGCCATAGGCTGTCACCACCCGACAGCAGGGGCTAATAACAAAGATGGCGCAGGCACCGCACCGTGAAGGAGAAGTTACTTGACCAACGGAGCAAAAAGCAGTGATCATCTGTCTGAACGGTCTGTTAACTGAGTTCACTATAAAGTTCACTATATAGTCCCCGCTCTATAGTGACGGAGGGATTAAGGCGGACGGTCAGAGACAGTAAGCTAGTACCATTTCTCCTCATGCACGCTCTCACATGCGTTTTATCCCTCTAGGGAGCGAGTACAGGGCTGTGCATGTGCAATTTTTTAAAGTGGAGAGGGAGGATCTTTTTTAAAAATATGCGAAAATCCTCCACAATACATAAACATTTTATTAAACCTGTCTTTCCACCTCAGTCGTTCTGAGCCTGACAGAAAATTAATACTTAGCTTTGAAAATAATGTTTTCACCCCTTTATAGGGCACTCAGTGAAATACTTTGAAAAATCAACATTTCCAGCCAATAGTGTTATTGGAATACAAGACCAAACCTTATTACCTTTGTAACGTTAAAAAAATATGGATATTTTGATGGCAAAATTTGTACAGGGTATGCAAGTGATCAAAAACGATAACATGCCCTATAAAGGGTTAAAGGCGCAGGCAGCCCTTCCAGGCGACACACAAAGACAACGGGCAGGGTTGTCATTATGTAAACCAGGGGTCACCAACGCAGCGCCCATGGGCACCAAGGGGCCCTCAAGGACCACATGGGGGGCCCTTAGAGTCTTCTAAATAAAGAACAACCCACCAGTGGGCTAAGTTTGAAATTTTATTTTATTCTGTTGCTCTTCTTTTTAATAATTTATAGAGATTTCAAAATGATGTCTAAATAATCTTAGAAATTAACAGAAACAATAAAAATATTTTGATAATGAACAAAGTTTAGGCTAACGCTAACCCTTGCAGCTCATGGGTCAGTAATGGTCGCCCTTCCTAAGTCTCGGTACCTTTGAAGTGGCCCTCAGTCTTAGAAAGGTTGGTGACCCCTGATGTAGACATTCTAATAGGCTCTGATGGGCTGATTCTGACGGAAGCGTGTTTCTGCCAAAGGCAGTAGGATTGCTGGGTGAGGGCAGAGGAGCTGGACTTCTTATCTCAAATGTTTCTGTCCTGCTGACAGTTGTAGCCAAAATCTAAAACAGACATTTTAAACGTTACTTATTGCATCTTTAAAGCTCTATAGACTGGAGTTAGGCCTGGTTCTTGGCAGAGGATACACTGACTTTGGCATACTTTTGCAGTTAGTGAAGTGGAACGTCTAAAGAAAAGTAGAAGTTCTTCTATGTAAAGTCGGCAAGCAGAAGAATTTAAATATAAAAGACCTCTATAATAAAATTCAGTTAAAAATGTTTGGCCACCTTTTTACATTCAAAGAATTAGAATGTAAATTAGAAAAATAGCCTAAGCTTTTTGCTGTTTCTCTAAATGAATGTAAGAGCTGAGGGCGTCATCATCATCATCATCATCATCATCATCATCATCATCACCACTTTATTAAATTTCTCTCCAAAGCGAACAGTTTGCAGCATAAATTTGGTCTAAGAACCTGAAGTTTTCGGGCTTTCTGCCAGGAATCAATGCTCTGAACAGGAGACGCACTAAAGGCAACTATGGTTTTACTTAATCTGCAGTTAGTAATGAGAGGTGTGAATAGAATGTGTTTAGTCTTCCATTATTTGCCTCTTCTTTGTCTGATACTGGGACATTTTATCCCAGTTCTAAATTATCTGGAAGCATCAACGATCAAGATGTAATTTCACCTCCTCTCTTTCTGTTGGTATCCTAAATAGATTAAAAAAAGATCTGTCACTTTCAGTGTTTAAAGAAAATGAAACAGTTTTGAATGAAATAGAACATTTTGTTTCCCCATCTGAATATTTCTCAGAACACAGCTGAGGTTTACACAGATGTAAACTTCATCTCTGCTCTTTCTACCTAATGCTATAGCCGAATAAGAATAAAGTTACCTTATGATGCCTAATAATCTACTTTAGCCTTAAAGCGGTCATAGAATGCAAAAGCGAGTTTCTATTGTCATAGATGAATAACGATAGTCCAGTGGGTGAAATGGACGTACAGAGAAGTTCAAACCCATCAACACCTAACCTGACTCCGCCAGATGGATTTGCTCCGCATATCCATCTGGAAACCTTCCGTTGAAGTAATTTTGGGAAGGGGCGAAAATACTGGTTAGCTGATTGGCCTATGTTGGTGATAGACGGGCCAAATAAACCAATCAGATCAACGAAGCATATGACGCACTAACAGACCGACGACGAAGATAGATCAAACTCTTGCTGAAACCAGTCAGGAGAAGAGCAAAAACATCTTTTCCTGTGAGAAAAGCCTCCAGAGCAGTGTTTTGCTTTTCTTTCAGTGAAGAAATACTCTGTAATTCCGATAAAACTTGCTCGATAGCCACGCTAACGCTAGTTTTATTTTATTTATTTAACCTTTATTTTACCAGGAAGTCCCTTGAGATAAAATCTCTTTTTAGAGGGAGACCTGGCCAAGAGGCAGCAGTACAGTAAGACATATAAAAACACATAAAAACAACATAATAAAATCAATCATAAACTAGACTCTAGATAACAGTTACAATTCTCTGTGCAAGCGGTTTTCAATAGTGATTTAAAATGCTGTAGCGGAATAAGAGTCCGTAATTGCAGGGAGTTTTGAATATTGTGCCACGACCAACGTGCTGCATAGGAAAATGATGTTTTGGCAAGGTTTGTGTTGATCCTGGAAATAGTTTAAAGAACACAACTTGAAGAGCGTGAGTTGTAACCACTGTTAGCTACAGACATGAGGTGACACAGGTATGGAGGGAGTTTACCCAGGATAGCCTTGTAAATAAAAGTAAGCCAATGATGTTGCCTTCTGAGGCTTAGAGAGGGCCATGAAACCAGAGCATACAGTTCACAGTGATTAGTCCTGAAGGCAGAGTTGGTGATGAAACGTAAAGCACTGTGATAAACTATGTCCAGAGAGTGGAGAGCTGAGGAGGCAGCATTCATATATATGATGTCTCCATAGTCCAGAACAGGAAGGAAGGTGGTCTGAACAAGTCTTTTCCTCACTGAGGGAATCAAAGAGGATTTTTTGTCTGTAGTAAAATTGAACCTTGAGGAACTCCCTTAGTCACTTCCAAAAAGTCAGATTTAAGTCCGTCCACATAGATACATTGTGTTCTGTCTGAGAGGGTTTTTAAACCACTCTATGGCAGAGTCACTTATTCCAAGCTTGCAGAGTCTGGCTAAAAGTAGTTGGTGGTTGACAGAGTCAAATGCCTTAGATAAATCCACGAAAAGGGCGGCACAATGATGTTTTTTGTCTAAGGCATTTATTATATAATTTAAAACAGACACAGCAGCTGTTATGGTGCTGTGACCTGCTCTAAAGCCTGACTGAGTTTCACACAGGAGGTTGTTGACTGTAAGGAACTGTTTTAGTTGGGAGTTGACTTGAGATTCAAGAATTTTAGCAAGTACTGACAGGTTTGATATTGGTCTATAGTTATCCAGGTCTGTTGGCTCCCCTCCTTTTAGTAGAGGTAAAACGTAAGCAGCTTTCCAAATTTTTGGAATACAGTTTAATTGTATTCTTAGATTAAAAATGTGAGCAATAGGCTCTGCAATAAACTCTGCCGCCAAGTTTCATCGGCTGAAGCCGCCATGTTCTTTAGACTGAACTGTCGCGCTTCTCGTTGCGACACACCTCAACCCGCCTCCAAGCCAACGCTGATTGGACGTTCGTTTGGTGAACGGCTCCAAATTTTCTTCAACGGAGAGTCTCCAGACTGATTAGCGAGTGAAACCTTCAAAACTCGCGAGATCAGGATGGTCTCACGAGGCTAATCAACTCCTCCTTTCTCTGCAAATCTCACTATTCTAAACTTCCACCATTAATCGGGCGAATCCAAACGAAGCACCGAGTTGACGTAAACTCTGGGATGTTTCCCTATTTGGTTCTGGCCTGGACTTTTGTCACGTCCTGAAATTGACATACAGACCAGCCCGCTGGTTCACTGGGCCAAGAGCATGAATTACAGTGTCTAACCATGACATAACGCTTCTCTTAATGTCTACAAATCATAATCGAAGGAATATTTTAGTACAAAGATTGATGTTTAAAAAGGAATCGTAGAGGACCAGCCGAGGGCCGATCCAGGACAGTGGGGAAACTTTGAATGGCAACTCCTGTAAATGGATTGGTACATTTAGCTGCAGGCACCGGTTTGATTTCAATCAAACTCTGCTGGTGTTATTGATCTTCGGAAGCAATTTGACTGTTTTTGTGTTGGGGGGTTGTGCATTAAGCATTTCATGCAAGATAGCTGACCAGCTGCATATTGCCTCTCTTATTTTAAACCAAGCTTTATTTCTCCTCTGTGCACCAACTAATAGCAGGAGTATTTTGTTGATGTAAACTGGCTTTCTGGTTTTGGACATTTATTTCAAAGGTAGTCAGCAAGATATTCAGAATCAAAAATTCAGAAAGATCCTGGGATCTTCGCCCTGGGCCTCCCCACCATGGACTTACATTTTATTGCATCACATAATTCTCTGAAAATCTCCTTCTAATCGCTTAAAAGTGTAAAACTGGACAGAATGTTTTCCAGCCTGATGTTGGTTAAAGGGAGAGCTTTCAGTTCCCTTGAGTTCAAAAATTATTGATGGGCTGTTTTTTATTTTGAATAATTAGTTATTTTATTTGGTAAGAACAAGGGCCAGTGCACATTAAAAAACATCATAAATGGAATTTAGCTAAAATAGGTTTATTTTCATCGATGGTCCCTTTGTCAGCTATTAAAGCCAAATTTAAATCCTAAAATCTAATAACAACTCCCTTCATTAAAAGTATGTTCCAGGCCAGCAAGCTCAAGGGTTATGAAGGAAATACATTCAGTTTATACATTTTGTTCTATCATCAGCAGTTATTCGTTCTTTGAAAAATAAAATGTCATGATGGGTTTTAGGATTCTAGCCCATATGCAGAACACACTCAGAGACTGGGAAAAGTTCAAAGGTTTATTGATTAAAATGGATAACAGAGTTTTGGTTCAGCGTTCAGGCAAATCTGGTCAGAGAGGGTCACGGTTCAGGGGGTGAAGCGGATCTGCTGAGGAGGGGTACCTTGTGGGTCCAGAGGCTGACGGCAGGCTGAGGGCTTGGCGGAGGCAGAGCTTGGTTTGAGAGTTTTGCAGACAACAGGTTTGAGTTTCCCTTTCAGATTCTTCAGAGAGCGGGCAGGCAGGTCTTTGACAGGTTTGATTCTCCAGGGTTCTTCAGAGATCAGAATGACAGATTCCCAACAGAAAAACTCTTCAGGGTCTCTGGTTTCAGACAGATTCAACCTGGGAAGCAGAGAAGACAAAACAGATGAGGTTCAGGTTCAGGTTTTCAGGGAGTCAAAGATTCAGACAGGCAGGTTGGCTGAGGCTTGCTAACCATATCTGGCAAACACTCTGGCACTGGAGTGTTAGTCTCCTCCTGCTTAAGTAGGTCCTCTTTAAGAGCAGATGGAGAACAGGTGTTGCAGGGGAGCAAGCCCTCAGGAAGGGATCCTTGGCGCCCTCTGGTGGGCAAGCCTCCGGATCCCAACATAAAAACTTTTTTAAAACAGGTTTGAATGCAGCTAAATGGCAAATACTGTGTTCTATCAAATATTTTCCATGTTTGGTGGAAATAATACTTTCCTTTCCTCGCTGGAAGAATTAGCATAATTTTTTAACTACGTTGGCGACAGAAAATCTGTCCAATGGCTGCAAATGGCCTGAATTTTGGAGGACTGCTATTGGCTGGTGCATTCTCGTTTGTGTTACACATGTTTGCCTTTCCAGATGATGAATTGTAAGGAACTGGGAGCAGGAACTGTGAAAGAAAACACGTGCATGCACGGTTTTTTAATGCTAATGGATGATTGTTATGTGCTTTGGGCACATACTTATTTTTGTTTATTTTTCTTTCTAGATTGTTTAGTATTGATTTGGATACTTCCTTTTTGTAAGTCATTTGTCATTGTTAATGTCTGGTTGTTGGACTGCCTATGAATAAGCTTGGTTTTGACGTTTGGGATGAGCCCTACCGCCCCTCTGCTCGCTCATCCATCTCCACCATCGAGGACGCGTCCTGACAAGCGGCGTGCCGTCATTAGTAGCTGTGGGCGGCAGCTGACGTCTCCAGCCTGCCATGCGCCATGTTTTGTTAGGCGTTGTTTGTTTGCTGTTTTCGTTGTGATCTTGGCCTGGTGGAACCTGTTTTCGAATCTTTCTTTTTTTTTAGTAGATTCTTTTTGCTGTAGTAAGGGCTTCGACGGCCCTGTATAGGGTTAGCCCCCCTGCTGTACTGTGTTTGTTTTTTTGATCGGCTCAACGGGTCTAAATTTCTTTTGGGTGTTTTTATTCTCTTTTTTTTGAGACACGGGAAGCTGAGGATATTTAAATCTCTCTTTTTTTCCCTACAGAACATCCTCACAGCTGAACCGGAAGAAAAATTCAAGAGACTTTAACAAAAATACATAAATTCTTTTTTTTTTAAACCTCAGTGTTGCCTATGTGTCCTCAGATGGACGTAACAGTGATTCTAAACCAATGAGTCCACCCTGGTTTCCCTCCTTGGCCTTGAATAGGCTGTATGCTGAATAACACGCTGCAAATTTCCTAAGGATGTGACATCATGGTGGACGTACACACAGACAGTTTTAATACAGTAAGTCAGGGTTGTTTGTCACATTTCAGGCACAGCTTGACACTCGGACTGAGCAGCTGGCCAAGCTTGGGGGGCTTATTTTTGGAAAATCCAGGTAATCGGGTCAGACAAGCAGAGGGTCAAAACCAGGGAATCCAATGTTGTTGAACAGATTCAGACAAACAGAAAAATGGAGAAGAGAAAGAAAAAACAAGCAGGTTTAGATCTTGCTAGACTTGGTGTGTTTAGTAAAATGGCCTAAACCTGTTATCACTGGGGGTAGACAACAATCTGACTGTCATGGTCTTGGTTCTATTGTGCTTTATTTTGCTCTATGTTTCCTAGTTTTATTGGTTTAATTCCTTTTTTGTTGTAATTTCTAGATTTATGTTAGTTCTCATGTTTTTCTGTTGTCCTCTGCTGCCCTCTTGTGTGTGTGTGTGTGTGTTCCTTTCCCCTTGGCTCCCTCGTTGTCTCCTCTCACACCTGCTCCTTGTCAGCTCGTTAGCCCTCCCTTTGTCTCTCTCTCCTATATATTCTCTCCCTCTGCTCTCACTCTTTGTTGGTTCCTTGTCTTTGCTGTCCTCCCATGCTGTTGTCCACCTACCTCGTCTCTCCCTGGCTCCTCGTGTTTGGTTTCCCCAGATGTCTCCTTAGTTCTGGTTTGCTTTTCATTATTAGTTGGATTTTTGGATTCCTGAGCTGGTGTGAGATTGTTGTAAAGAACCTGCCTGATATGGTGCTTGTTGCTGTCATAAATATGCATGCTGTTCTTGTAGTAAACAGCGTTACAGCATCACCAGTGCATCGCTAAGATTACGGCCTGTCCGTGTTTCTGCGGCTGCTTGGCTGGTGGCTGCTGTTACCCGCAGTGCCAGCCGTGTCACTCATGACTCTCATTTCCTACAACAGATTTCTTTCACATGTTTAAAACACTTCATACACACAGTGGATAGCACATGTGTACCAGTGCTTCACATCTGGAGACAAACACTTTCTTCCACAAAGCACATCTGTCACCTAAATACCAAAACAAAGATTCAAGAATAGCAGTATTTGAATCCATACAGCTTTATGCAGGAGTTTTATTCACCTGCAGGACATCAGTAGGAGAAAGTTTAGGCACTACCAACTGCCTAATTAATCAGCTTGTTTCTCACTCTGAGACTCTAGACGATCATTGAAGTCTTTGTCAGGGTGACATTTGGTCCTTATTAGCACGCCGCTGTGATTTCCAGCCCATTGTTCTCCAACATAAACAAACACTTATGGGTGGACTGCGTGAAAAGACATCACAGGACAGCAGCTGTTTTTGAGCTGCTGCCGTTGGAGGTTAACATTACTAGACATCCTTTTGCTTCCCTCCTGAGAAACTTTAAAGAGGAACAGCTCCTACTGGGGAGGGTTTGCAAATATAAACATCTGGAGATGTTTGATTTTGGCTCATAAATGTCACAAAGATTAACAGATTGTTAATAATAAATTACTGTCTCTCCTGAGTGACACTGATAAGCTTAGAAACAGCTGTGTTTTCTACACCTACATGGTGTGTGGTGTTGCAAGCTTGCAGTCTGTGCCCTACATGTCCCCCTGGAGTCGGTGGAAAATTAGGTATGGGGGAAAGTGCCTTGAGATGACATGTGTTGTGAATTTGGCGCTATATAAATAAACTGAATTGAGTGTAAAAGCTGCAAACGCTGTGCATCAAGCATAAGCCAGCCTTGAGCAGTAGGATTTGGGTAAAGATCGGGTCAAGAAATGTCATTTTTAGCCCCTTTTATCAGGAAACTTTGCAGTTAATGTTCAAATAAACAACTTGATGCCACCAACCCCCCAGTTTCATAAAGTCAGAAAGTAGGACCCAATATTCAAGGCGAGGCAGACAGTGGGAAGATTCAAAGCGTTTATGAAAACACAGAACGCAGAGCTCTGGATCTCCAGTGGCTGCGTGGGGAGGCAGTAAATCAGTGGCAACCCTAGTTAGGGAGAAACTCTTGTAAGTGACCCTGATAATCTGATGGAAGAAGATTATCCATGCGAGTCACTTAACTGGTTTAAGAGTTCAGTCCAACTCCTTAAAGCGAGGTAGGATCCAGCCAGTGGACTGCCAACGACATGCGGTGAACCAGAGTGAACCAGATGTTGCGCCCCCAGTGAACAAACATTTTCAGGGAAACAGTTTAGAACAGGAAGGCTCAGAGATCCAGGAGTCCGTAGCCTGGTCAGGGGTTCTGATCAGAACAGGATCAGGCTGGTCCAGGATTCCTGGAGTCCACAGAGATTTCAGGCAGAACATTTAGATGGGAACAGGCAAGCTCAGTAGTTTAGAGGCAGAACAAGGCATGATATCCTTCTCCCATATAAAGCCTTAAATGGCCAAGCTCCATCTTATATCAGAGATCTGATTGTTCCTTCCCTATCAGGCTCCTCTCCTGTGGAACCAACTACCAGTTTTAGTCCGTGAGGCAGACACCCTGTCTACTTTTAAGGCTAGGCTTAAAACTTTCCTTTTTGATAAAGCTTCTAGTTAGAGTGGCTCAGGTTATCCTGAGCTATCTCTATAGTTATGCTGCTATAGGCTTAGACTGCTGGAGGACATAGGGACCCCTTTTTCATCATTCTGCTTCATTCTATCTCTATTCTCCCACTCTGCAGAATCTGTTAGTTCAATCTCTAACGTTCTGCTCTCTCTGCTTTTTCTCATAGTAGCTTCATCTGGTCTGTTCCTGTTTGGCTGTGACTCCATCCTGGAGAGAAACATCAGCTGTGCTGCTGCCATCAACAACTTTGTTTCTAGATGTTGGAGCTTGGCCTGTTTTCCAGTGTAGTCCTGTTTCTCTGACTGTGACTAACTGGATGTGCTCTCTTCATCCTCTGACATGGGAGCTGGCTCGGAGCTCGTCTGCCTGGCTGTGTGTTTCCTGGACGGGGCCGCCTGTGGAGCTGGTTGACAGCTGCTTTTTGTATCTATGCTTCTTTTTCTATGTCTGCTTCTGTCTCCTTGAACCCCAGGGGGCCTCAGCAGATGGCCGCTCACACTGAGCCTGGCTCTGCTGGAGGTTTCTTCCTGTTCAAAGGGAGTTTTTCCTCTCCGCTGTCGTACAAGCATGCTTAGTGTGAGGGATTGCTGAACAGTCAATGAGTCGATGCAATCAGCTGGTTTTCCTTAGATAGAAAACTTTGAATCAATCTGACTGGATGATCTGGTGAACTGGAAAGTGACCTGAGATGACATGATGTGAATTGGAGCTATAGAAATAAACTGAATTGAATTGAATATCAGGAAAACTATGGTTCATTAAAACTAGCTCTCTCCAATGAGCCAAAACAAGAACAGGGAACACTCAGTGGATACCAGACACAATCAGGAACATTAAGACAACACTAAAAACCTCTCTCACCACTGGCCTCTGAGAACGAGAACCTCAAAGTCAAACTCAGCAACAATGATCTGGCCCCTTTAGCTGGGAATCAGCCGTAAATAAATAAACAGGAGCAGGCAGATAAGATGAATAGTAATTAGTAAGTGGGCAGAGTTAGCCAGGTGAGTGAAATTATCAGAGTAGTGATAATGACAGCAAGGTTTTCAGTTCCTCCAAAATGACGTGCTGTTGGTGAGGATGGTGGCCTTTGCTACAACTGGTAGAGCATCCATCTCCTCAAAAATGTTTCACCAACATTTACTGTTTAATTATAGCCATTCATCACATAATCAAAACAGCACAGAACCACTCAGACATCACTGCCCTGCAGAGAGATCTAGTCTGCAGAAACAGAACCAAACATGGACAATCAGCTTTTAGTTCTTATGCT
Source organism: Cyprinodon tularosa (assembly GCF_016077235.1). Lineage (NCBI taxonomy): Eukaryota > Metazoa > Chordata > Actinopteri > Cyprinodontiformes > Cyprinodontidae > Cyprinodon > Cyprinodon tularosa. Next base: position 82,879 of record NW_024037845.1, on the reverse strand, counting down.
TTGTTATTCCGGGATAAACTCCCAAACAAACCCTAAATTGCTTTAAATCAAGGTCACACTCCTTATTTAAAGCCCCGACTCCTGTATTTAAACCAGGGCTATCAATGGCTGCCGTCCTGCAGGTTTTAGGTTTCCCTGATTTGCATTGATAGCTGATTAACAGACTTATGCTATAAACTTCAATCATCAGAATCAGCTGTGCTGAAGCAGGGAAACCTGTAAAACATTGGTTTTATACCCACGTGCTAAAAAATCTGTTTAAACCCGGGAACAATGGGCTGTTAGGGGCAATGGGAACAGCTCACTGACCCGGGTCAAACAACTCGACAAGTGTTAAAATCTTTTAGGATCTGATCAGCATGCTGTGGGAACACCAGATCTTCGTTGACCTGCTAAATTACATGATGCCATTCAACGCAACGTACGGACGTCAACACACCGAACCAGTTGCTTCTAACAAGCAGAATTAACTCTGTTTCCACTGGATAAACATGGAGCAGCTCTGGTGAGAGGGAGTCAGATAGATAATAGAGAGAAACAATAACGCACACTGACTACGCCCTGGCTTCCTTCCATGGTTCTCTCCATTGGTTACTTTTCTGATTTCTGTCGCACTAGTGACATCATCATGCTGGATTAGCGTTGATGATGTCACCAGACATGCAGGTGCAGAGGTGGGGGCAGAGGCCATGCACAGAGATGGCAAAAGTACTCACTTTCCTTACTTGAGTAAAAGTACAGATACTTGTGTTAAAAAATACTCTGGTAAAAGTGGAAGTACTGATTAAACTTCTTTACTCAAGTAAAAGTAACAAAGTACAGGCTTGTAAATTTACTTAAAGTATAAAAGTAAAAGTAGAAACCACTTTTTTCATGCCGTTGCCTACATTTTAAATGGATGTCTGCCAATAGGACTAGATCTCCGTTGTGTTCATTTTCAATCATCTCGTCGTCCATGCTACTATGCTAACGCCACCGCCACCAAGCTGCAATGATTTGCCGCCAATGAATACCGCCGAATCTGTCGATTCATCTTGTAGTGGTGCGTCAAATGCAACGTAGATTCCCATCCAATTAGATTGAATTTGGTATTGATGACGTGAAAAATAATAACGGTAACTCCATTGAAATGATTCAAAACTAAAGTAACGAGCCAATTTTTAAAAATGTAAGGAGTAGAAAGTACAGATATTTGTGTAAAAATGTAAGGAGTAGAAGTAAAAAGTCGCCATAAAAATAAGTAGTAAAGTAAAGTAAAAATATCAGAAAAATCTACTTGAGTACAGTAATAAAGTATTTGTACTTCGTTACTTCCCATCTCTGGCCACGCAGCTGCCGGTGAGGGGTTAAATCAGCTTTTTCAGCCAATGGGAAGGGAGCTAAATGCTGATTGTTAGCAGGTCCATCCATGTTTGAAAAAAACGCGTTAACCTGCTATTTTCAGTGTGAAAGAGGCTTAAGTCTAATTTTATTTTGCCTGCCTTTATAATGCTGCTTCTTTCCTCTGGTTGTTTTTCTCATGTTCTCTTCATGTGCAGCACTTTAAATTTTCCCATTACTGAACTCTGTTATACAGACAATCAAGGCATGAAAACGTGTTAATTATTTATTAATGCTCCATTCATGTTTTGGAACATTACATTGGGACAGATTTAATTTCACCTTTTTGAAAAAAAAAAAAATTGTATAAATAGAAAGGAAAAGTAAGGGATGTTTTTCCAGCACATGTTTGGATAAAATTTGTCCTGTGCGAAAGGTGTCAGGTTTTTTTTTTCTTTCTTTCTTCTCCAGGGTGAGACCTCCGCCAAGTATTACCCCTAATTTAGACAGCAAGACTGTTTTTGCTCTCTGAATGCGATGCACACCAAGAGAAAATCCAAACCTTTCATGCATGAGGTTTCATTTGAACCCTAAACAACCAATAATATATATATATATATATATATATATATATATATATATATATATATATATATATATATATATATATATATATATATATATATATACAATTATATATATAAATATATAATGAATATATATTATATATGTTTATAATCGGAATTTTTTTTATTCTGGATTAATCTCAAACAAAATGTCCAATCTACTTCTATTGATTCTATAAGAGGGCTGGTCTGCTGGTCCTCCATCAAATAGGCCCTTAAGAATCCAGACATCCATTATCCAGGGAGGTTAGATAACACCTCCCTCCATGCCCTCCATTTGACATTTTTCGGATCTCATTTAATCCTTCCTTAAAGCTACAGTATCGTTCCCCTGAAAAGAAAGGAGTTCTGTTGAAGGCAGAATGGTTTTTAGGATGCAGGCACAAGCAAAACAGGAGCATATATCATGTCATCTATCGCACATAACTAGAAAACAATAAAAACACGGTATTGGGCAGAATGATAATCAAAACCATGGAATAAGATTATTCTTCGTGAAAGTTTCCTGTCCATCTTAGCCACAGCTGCTGGAGAGGAGTTTGCACATCCATGATGTCATTCTCCTGTTCTACAACATCCTAACATTGATGTACTGGATTGAAATGGCAACTATAGCTATAAGCTTTTTGATAAAGCTTATAGTTAGAGTGGCTCAGGTTATCCTGAGCTATCTCTATAGTTCTGCTGCTATAGGCTTAGACTGCTGGAGGACATAGGGACCCCTTTTTCATCATTCTGCTTCATTCTATCTCTATTCTCCACTGAACCTAAAGATGTGCATTAGAGAGAAATATCAGCTGTGCTGCTGCCATCAACACCTTTGTTTCTAGATGTTGGAGCTTGGCCTGTTTTCCAGTGTAGTCCTGTTTCTCTGACTGTGACTAACTGGATGTGCTCTCTTCATCCTCTGACATGGGAGCTGGCTCGGAGCTCGTCTGCCTGGCTGATAGTTTTATGGCTGAGAGGAAACACATGGACGCGTCTCTGGCTGCTTCAAAGTTGGATGTGTTTAGTATTAAATTATGGCTTTATTCACATCTTGACTGTTTAAGTGACTGAGCTATTGCTCCTTTTCTTCTACTTGAAGTCAATCACTAGTTCCTCCTCTGACATCAAATACACATTTTCAACAACACAAACTTCACTGGATATTGACTATTACCGATACCTGGGAGATAGTTGTGTGTGAAAATCCCAGTAGATCAAAGGTTTCTGAAGTATTTGACCAGGAGATCTGATTCTACCAAACATACTGCATCAGAATTGACCTAAATCTGACCTCCCTGTTCTGATGCTTGGCTTGAGTTTCAGCAAGTTGTTTAAGGTAGTGTTGCCAGTTGAAGGTATAGCGGAGGATTGTCGCAAATTTTTGAAAAGCAATAAAAAAAAAAAAATGAAGATTTCGAAACAAGCGTTTATTAAAGGTGAAACATCAGCTGAGGCGGGCTCACTGGATGCTCTGCAGAGACGGAAACTCAGGTCAGTGACTTCATAACCCAGACTGGGAAAGATAAGGAGCATGAAAGTCACCAACCTGGTAGAGTTCAGTCTGAGCCCATAAGAAGAAGTGAAGTCCAGAGGAGGTGTTATTCTGTAACTTGTGGAGGAGCCGATTCCAGAGATCCAGGAGAGAAGTGGAGCAGCGACCAGCAGCAGCCAGAGCAAGCAAAGCAACAGAAAGATCCAGAAGGATTAATCCAAGCCGGGGTCAGATTACAGGTCAAAGGTCGATAACACGGATCAACCACACAGAGCAGAATAGGAGCGACCAAACCTCAGAAGTCTGGGGGCAGAAACAGATCAGGATCGGGCAGTAAAAACACAACAGTGGAAGCTGGAATACTCTCACACTCGGCCCGAATAATCTGGCAGCAATGGCGGGAACAGGTAGCTTAAATAGAAGCAGGGATAGGTGGGTCTGATTAGAGAAAATAAGTGCTGCACGGAGCACAGCAGATGTGAGAAAGGAGACAAATGCAGCCATAGGTGCCAAGATCAGGACAGGCCATGCCCAACCCTGTACCCGCTCCCGAGAGGGAACGCCAATGAAAGAGCACGCACCACTGTTTTAGGTTCCTCTATGAATGGCGATTCTCTGACCTACTCTATCAAATACTTCACAATGAGAAAATAGTGTATTAAATGGCAACAGTGTAGGTTGTAAATAGTGAGTAACTGAGCACAAGAGCAAAGCTAAGATAATTAAGACTAAGATCTAAATGCAGAGTGACTTTGACCTTATGCTAAAATAAGGAAGGAAAAGGGTTTAAGTTAATTTTCACACAGTGGGGCTGCATTGGTGGCGCAGTGGTTAGCACACATGACCCATGTATGGAGGCCGACCTGGGTTCGATTCCGGTCCTTTGCCGCATGTCTCTCACATTTCCTGCCAGCCTACTGTCCAAAAAACAGCCACTGTGCTGTAAAAACTAAATTTCAGCACAGTACAACAGTAGCACAGAATTTATCCCATTACTTAGGTATTTAATCACAGGAAGTGCTAAAACTAAATATTTTTTATTACTAATTTTACTATTTATACTAATTATATAAATTAGTTATTACTAAATAATTAGTAAAAAGATTTTAGGCACACTTAGTGCGACCATGCTGTCTCAGAGCTGTTCAAAGCTACCCTTTAAACAGGCTGGACACATAAAAAGACAACAAACATGGCTGAACGTATCAATCTGGCTCTATATCAGCCACACTATTCAGTTTCTTGATTTAGTAAAACCGTAAACTTTTCAAACTTTCACAAGTCTATACTGAGAAACGGCTAAGAACTTGCTTATTTAGGGCTTGATCCCATCACAGATAATTGATCTGTAGCTGTCACTGGTGGCACAACTACTTATCTGGTTTACAGGCCAATTTACCTATCAGCATTGGATAGCAGGTTTCCTTTGACTAATAAACTAATTGTATGATGATCTGACACTTTAAGTGTGCCAAAAACAAACAAAAACTAACCAAACAGGTGAATTCCTCACAACATAACTGGAACCCCTTCATTGATGCGTCCAACCACCTGAGCAGTTTCACCATTTGCCACTGTTATATTCTGATTAGTGAACATGAAGTAAAGCCACGTGACCCGCAGCAGCCAGCTGCTCTCTCATTAGTGCCAAAGCGTGTTTGATAGACAGCTGCAGTGAAGGTCAACCAGGCGTTTCAAGTCCAAGCGTAAAGATAAACTTGGCAGGATTGCATCTCTCTGACTGTCTGACGCTTTCATCACTTTTTTGTTGTTCTTCTGTCTACCGGGGCTTTGCTATTTTTCATTTTTATCACACTCAGTGTCCCTGCTGCTGCTTAGATTTACGGAGGTGATTTTCTTTTATTCTTTATACAGCCTCTGTTGCCGTTTGTCTTCAGCTTTGATTTAGAGATCAGACTGAATGCGTTTTGGGGGTAATAAAGTGAAAACCTTAGAGAATTCCTGGGTGACACAGCAACCTCTTTATGTAGCTTTAATGATAGATTTGCTTTGGCTGTTCAGAGCCGTCATCTGAATGTCACCTCAGATTCACGATTGAGGATCTTTGCTTGTGATGTTTACCTGTGAAAACAGGAGGAAAAGTCATAGTGTGAGATTGGGTAATAATTTTCTATACTGGGTCACAGTTATTTTTGCTCATACAGCATAATGAACTTATAACTCTTAGTGATTTCAGGTATTTCATGTTGCACCTCTAATGTACAACATTGACAGTATTTATGAGAGAAATTTAGAATGTTTTTATTCCTCTATTGTCATCATAAGGAAGCGCCTGTTCCAACTGCACTTCTGAATTCTCCCGAGTGGTGTCCAAATTTACACGAGTGAATAAAGTGAATGTGATTGGTAAGTTTGGTTGTGGCCGATTTATACGAAGCATCTTGCTTACCAGTTAGCAACTTAGTGCTAGCAGGTTCCCAATGGGAAATTCCATTGGGACCAAGTAGCACTAAATTGGTGACTTAGAAACGACGCTGTCAAGGAACGCTATGGACAGAGGAAACATGCAAGAGGAGGAGAGTTTAGTGTCGGAGGTCGTGGATGAGTCTCCTCCGTCATCCATTTTTTATTTAGAGGAGGAAAGCGGGGACGAAGATGTTGTGGAAGAGGACGCCAGGGCGGCAGAAGCTTGGTTTGGTGTAGAAGGCTTCCAGCCGTACATGTTTGAGCCCTTGCCTCGCAACGCTGCCAGTTCTGTTAGCTCTACGCCTGCCGAAGACACAGACGTCCATCCCCGTGAACACTGGGACGCAACTCAATGGGAAAGGAAAGGATTCTGGTTTCAACCGTTGCGTATATTAGCTGCGACACATGAATCAAGATGCTATGACTGAAAAAATTTGATTGACAGATGACCGTTGATATATGATTGGCCGAATTTAGGTGTTCAGGCTGACGTAGAACTAACTGGCCTGCAGAAGATAACAAAAAAAAACACAGATTTTAAGACAGGATTTTTTTTTTTATGGAAATTTTTAAACTTTTTGGACAATATCGTCTGATAAACAGTACATTTATATACATGTTTAAGCTAGAATGATTTGACATTTAAATATGACTTCCCTACAGATTTAACAAGGGACTGAGTCAGCTCCACTTTCTCTGCAGGCTAAAGGCTAGTGTCACGATTTGATTATTTTAAATACTCTACATCTTAACTTAAACTTTATAGTTTATATAAAAATCTAATTTGCTCAATTTCACTTCTACCTACTTTGTTTTATTTTATCATTTTCTATCCTCTGTTTTTAATATTTCTGTAAACTTTCTTTGGAGGAAATAAATTCCCTGCAGAGACCAGTGGGATGATCCTAAATCCTGGGCTCTGAACAAGGACAACAAAACTCTGAATAAATTCTAACAATCAGATTTATCAATATCCCATAAAGGATGTGTTTGGACCTGACAACTTGTTTAGGATTTCAAGGATCAGGAGCCAGAAATGGTGTCCATGATTTCTCCTCACTGCAGCTGATCTCTATGCTTGTTCTTTGTGGCAGAAATCAGGGCAGCAGATATAAATGAGGCACTGTCAGAGATTAAAGGGAGCATAATGGGTTTAAAGCATGGTTGATATTTAAAGCAGACAGCAGAATGTACCAATCATGGTGGCCCTCATTGGGGGGGTGTTCTGCTAAAGACGTTGAACGATAAAGATCTCAATATACACTCCTTAAAAAGAAGAAAGATAATTGGTGTATACAGAGACTGCCTCAGTATAGACGTGTTCCATGTATCTCACTCACTTTAGAGCTCCAAACAGTCTCCACTAAAGGTAAAGACCGATACCATGTATGGAAACCCTGATAGAAATGTGGCTCCAGACAATTATTCATAAGCAGTTTGATAGAAAGTTTCTGGAGTGGCTCTGAGTCAGACTGTGGGGGTTAAATGCAGGTTAGTTGAGGCAATACAAGATCCAGCTTTACATCAATGCACAGAGTGAGGAAATATTGTCACAAATACATCATTGTTAGCAGAGCCATAGATATTGGCAACAATAAGCAACATTTCAGTTCTATTCAGTTTATTTCTATAGCTCCAATTCACATCATGTCATCTCAGGTCACTTTCCAGTTCAACCAGATCATCCAGTCAAATTAATTCAAAGTTTTCTATCTAAGGAAAACCAGTTGATTGCATCGACTCATTGTCTCTTCAGCAATCCCTCACACTAAGCATGCTTGTAGCGACAGTGGAGAGGAAAAACATCCCCTTTAGCAGGAACAAATCATGAGCAGAACCAGGCTCAGTGTGAGCGGCCATCTGCTGAGGCCCACTGGGGTTCAAGGAGACAGAAGCAGACATAGAAAAAGAAGCATAGATACAAAAGGCAACTGTCAACCAGCTCCACAGGCGGCCCCGTCCAGGAAACACACAGCCAGGCAGACGAGCTCCGAGCCAGCTCCCATGTCAGAGGATGAAGAGAGCACATCCAGTTAGTCACAGTCAGAGAAACAGGACTACACTGGAAAAAACACATAAACCTGTCAGTAAATCCCATAAATGTTTACACACTGTAGCTTCAACACTTTTAGATGCGTTTCTCTAATGCAGGAGTTTATAAAAATTAACAGAAATGGGACAGAAATTTATTTTGTAAATTCAGACCATTTACTTTTAGAACAGACTGTTTTTTTCGTATACTTCATGTAACACAACTTCAGACCTCAAAGCACATCACACTACAACCTTTTACCCATTAATTTATACTTTCACACACTGATGGTGCGGATCTACTGTATACCGTAGACTCAGCTGAATTCAAACATTTTCATTTATTTTCTCCTTATTTTAAAAAACGTTGTGATAATGATTAAAAAGAAAAGTATTTACTCAGGATTTTGGTAGGAAAAAATAATGATCTTCCAATGCAATGATCATTTGCATAATTAAAATAAGATTATTTTACATTATGCACTTGAAAAAAAAAAAAATGTATTGTATTTTTTGTTATTTTAAATGTAAGTTGTCTTGTTCCTATCTTGTTGTCTCACTTACCTCCTCAATTTAAGGAAAATTGCACTTATTTCAAGAAATACGGACTGTTTTTTACGTGCAACAGCTTTGTAATTGGAAATGAATGTTTGACTGTCAAAGTTTTGGGAACTTTAAATGTTACTACTGTGAGACCAGAAAAAATGACATATGATTAAATGCTGGATTAAACTTTGAGGTAAGCAGATCAGTAATTGCAGAAATGTACATGAAAGTTCATTTAATTTCGATCCTGCTGTTATATTTTTATTACAGAATGAATAAATGAAATGAATGAATAAATAAAAATAAAATGGTGCAGAGACAGAGAGTGAAGGAAAACCTGGTTTAAAAGAAGATGAATCATCAAAGCCATGACACCAGAATATCAGGCATTAAAGTGACTCAGGCAGCAGAGGTTTGTTCGAAATACTACCTGTCAGATGATGCAAGACTGAGAAAGAGATAAAATAAAGGAGAATTAAGGCCAGTAACAATAAAAGATAAGAATATCTTTATCCACTGATCAGATTATTAAACAGCACAGTTGGATAAAACTGCTTCTAATTATTCTTTACAAGAATTGTCAGGTAAACATCTCCTGGTTCCATTCCTCCTGGTGCGTTTTTTTTATCACTCTCTCAGCTGCAGGCTGTTTTCTGTTCCTCTAGACGGTGAGGAAATGCGTACAGTCAGGTGGTTCGGCCCTCCATTACTAAGACATGTGGGGGACAGTCAGTCAGGCGATGTTACATCCATCAGTGTCCCGTCAGCACACAGAAACATCCCTGGTGGTGATCAGGCGCCCGCTCTACCATCAAACTCTGTTTTCATTCAGCGATGATATGAAATAGAAATGACTCTCTCTGCCATCAGCTCCCCTCAGAAGTGTTTTGATATTTATGGTCCTTTATTTGAGATGTTCGATCCTGATCTCAGAAGGGAAATTAATGTGTTCAGAGGCACCTTAATGTCTTAATGTCACACTTAAATGTAACAGGCTGATGTTTTAACATCTTCTTCCTGCTGAGTCAGGTGGGCGGCAGTGTTGTTGGATGCAGGAGTTTCCCCTGAAAAGTGTTGATGGCTCCAGCTTTCAGTGTTGTGGTTTCCATGGGCGAGACATTTCCCCTTCATTGTCTAATGATGGTGGTCAAAGCGCCGCGGTGCCACTGGGCCCCAGGGCAGCTCTGGCTACAATGTAGTTTGCCACCATCAGTGTGTGCGTGAACGACTGAACGTAAAGTAACGTGCTATATAAGTACAGACCATTTATCTTTTTAAAGGAAAAATCCGGTCAGCAAGAAATAATCAATGGATCATTATTTATACCTAAAACTAATATGTGTCGTGATTTTATCTAAAGCTCTGACCCACATGCAGTGAAGCCAAACAGAGAGACAGAGTAAAAGTTTCAACGGGTTTTATTGAAAGGTATTTTTGAGTTCGGTGCAGAGTTCCTCCGAAATCTGCTCTTCCGGGAAACTGGAAGACAAGGAGAAGACAGACTGTTAGATTCAGGCTCAGTGGGGAATTGGAGTTGTTAATCTTGAAGGAGAGAGTTTGTTGCCTCTCACGTTTCCAGAGAAGAAGAGACACGTAGACTCCAGTCTGTGTGTTGGTCTTCCAGGGTTTGTTTGATTCGGTGGAGGGCGGAACAAGGATTACCCAGAACTCAGTTTTCCTGTGGTACTTGAACAGGTCGTGGTGAAGATGACTTCCTTACTCAGAGAGTGATCTCAGCGTGCTCAAAGGTGGCTGGATCCAAGCCTCCTGTTTGGAATCCGTCCCTCAGTGTAAGACTCAGTTTATCCCACTTGGGAGAAGGCGGTCCGAAAAGGTCTAGTTTGCAGGAAGGCTTCCTGCCGAAAGGCAAAAACAGTTGAGACTCAGGGAGAAACAAGCGCTCATTAAACGCAATGAGATCTCAGCTTGGCTAGAGTACAAAAACTCAAAATGCAAAAACTCAGATTAGGCTTGGCTAGAGTACCCCAAACTGGCAAACACTCTGGCGTTGAAGTAGTTGCAACCAGCAGCTTAAGAGCAGTCCGGTGATGAGGCAACAGCTTGCAGGAGGCGAACCGGAGCCAGGCGCCTCCTGGTGGTGGAAGGGAGAAACACAACAGTCAAGACAAACGGACGAACACAAAAACTGGGATCCTGACAATATGTTCGTGGTGATTTAATGAATTTAGCTTTAATCAGTAAAATATAAAAATAAAAATAATTTTCGTGTCGATCACTGAGTCTGGGAGCGGCCATTTTTGCCCAAATATAGTAGCCCCTCCCTCCTGCCATCTTCCGGCAGTGACGTCACGGTGCGGTAAGCCTAGCGCCATTCTCCCCGCTTTCCAAGCTAAATCAATGGGAACTACTAGACACATCTGCAATCAACAACAATTATTGAAGATTTCCAGAGGACTTCACCATTGAAATTCACCAGAGCTATAGTGAAACTGACAATGCCCACGTGCATGGCAGCTGGATGCTGGAATACATCGGGTAAAAGTGAAAAAAAGAGCTATTCCACCTTTCTGATTCCTGATCCTCCACGGACGGGTTGGTCGTTGGATCGCCAACTTGAAGAGGGAGGATTTGCCATCGAACTTCTGGCCAGAGAAAAAACCCGTAATATGTAGCCAACATTTGGAAGAAGAATGTTTTCAAGATGACTTGGATAATAGCGCGTTGTGACAAACACCAGATACAGCACTGGGACTTGATCAACAGCCGATACCGCACCGTGACAATGTCACTAACCAGTAGGTGGCAGTAGTGTTCTTTGACAAACATGGATGCCTCCAGTAAAGCACATTCACATGAAAATTACTCTGGATTAAAAACACGGATCATTTATTGAACAGGATGGAATCATTTCAGATTTAAAGAACTTTCAGAAGTTTGGATTCTGAATATGAGCGACTTTTCCTTTAATCCACATCCATTTCCAGAGGTGCCAAAAGTATTCATGTTTATTACTTAAGTAAAAGTAGAAATTCTACTGTTTAAAACAATATGTTGAGAAAGCTTTTAACCCAAGTAAAAGTGTAAAAGTAAAATTTTTAAAACTATTTAACGTATAAAAGTAAAAGTAACGCAGGAAAATGTTACGGATAGAAGCTTTGCTGAACTACCCTATTAGTGCTGCCCCAACTTGTTGTTTACCACTTACCAAAATAAAAAGTTTTTCCATATGAAGCATTACTTATAAAACTAAGAAAACAAATTCTAAAGAAGTTATCATCCATGACTGTAGAAGAAAGTTTCACATTTGGGCTGATTTATGAAATGTTGGGTAATATTGTTAAAGTCATTGAAGAAATTTAAATAAAGTGTGAAATGTGCTTAGAGTTTTCCGTCCTCTGACTGCTTGATTATATCCTTGGTTGCTTGAGAATCAGTAGTAATATGTGCAGTAAAAACATATTCTAATCAGACCCTTTTTGTTTTATAAACAAAGGTAAAAATAAAATGATTAAAACAGCAAAAAAATATATGAAGTTTTTAATGCTTCCATTAAAAAGGGACCTTCAGCCATCCTAGTTAAATTCCTCAGCTCTATGATAAAGGAAAACACAATGATTAAAATTACTAATGGGGACACATTAATTAGCTGTCTACTTAACTTGAACTACCCGGAGGGGATTTTTATTTCCTTTAAGAAGTAGGGTTTGTGCTGAGCACCTGTCCAGGCTCAGAACAAAGGACTCAGTATTCAAGGCACACAGACAGTTCGATTTCTCTAAAGGCGTTTATTTAAAAACGACGGATTGGCATCTGGCAGCAAGGGGGTCTAAGGCAGGAACCTCTGCAGGAGGAAAACACAGGTTAGTGACTACATTAACCTGGCGGAGGATGATTATGAACGTGTGAGTCACTAACCCCTTGAACCCTACGGACCCACTGGCGGGTCCAGCTGCTACGTGACCTCGTAATTTTACCAAACCCCCAGTATTGATGTAAAAAACATATTTGGCACAGTTTGGTGACATTTTTGGATAAATGTGCCAAAATGGCCTCTCCGCCTAAGAAATTTCTCACTAATACCATTCTAAAATAAATATGATTCATCTGATTGAGTCCAAATTTGGTATATTTTTACACAACATTTAGATTTGAAAGTCTGTACTACTTTTTTGTGCTATAAATAATATTTTGGTAGTGTTTTGCAATGTTTATTTCAAAGAAAATTTTGGCGAGGTTCAAAAAATGCAAAATATTTTGTATTTTGTCCCTAATATTTCAGGCAGGGTCAAAGCTACAATGGTGCTGACACCAGAAAACCATTCTATGACATCTTACCTTTACAGACGTACCAAAAGTTTCTTCTTAAATCTAATAGCTTTGAGGCTATAAGTTATTTACTTTTGTGTGTTTTTGTCAGGCAGAAATTTATTTATACCCCCTGAGGGTGTAAGAGGCTAACCTGGTCTAAAGCTCAGTCCATGCCCAGAGGCAGAGGTGGATTCCAGCCGGACAGCTGCTGACAAGATGCAATGAACGCTCCCCAGAGAGTTCCAGATGCTGAAGCCACAGAAGACTGAAGAACTGGCAGGAGATCAGATCCAAGCAGATGAAGGAAAGAAGGATAATCCAGAGGGTGAAGCCAAAGCCAGTGTCGACGAGCTTAAAGTCGTAGGGAAGTCATATTTTAATCTCAAATCATTTTGGCTTAAACATGTATGTAAGTGTACTCTTTATCTTTTTTCGGTCATAGCATCTTGATTCATGTGTCGCAGCTAATATACGCAACGGTTGAAATCAGAATCCTTTCCTTTCCCATTGAGTTGCGTCCCAGTGTTCACGGGGATGGACGTCTGTGTCTTCGGCAGGCGTAGAGCTAACAGAACTGGCAGCGTTGCGAGGCAAGGGCTCAAACATGTACGGCTGGAAGCCTTCTACACCAAACCAAGCTTCTGCCGCCCTGGCGTCCTCTTCCACAACATCTTCGTCCCCGCTTTCCTCCTCTAAATAAAAAATGGATGACGGAGGAGACTCATCCACGACCTCCGACACTAAACTCTCCTCCTCTTGCATGTTTCCGCTGTCCATAGCGTTCCTTGACAGCGTCGTTTCTAAGGCTACGTTCACACTGCAGGCCTTAATGCTCAATTCCGATTTTTTTGTGAAATCGGATTTTTTTGCGTGTCCGTTCACACTTCCAAGTATATGCGACTTGTATGTGATCTACTGTGTGAACTGAAAGCGTTCAACCGAAGTGTCCCGCATGCGCACTCGAGGACGCGATGACGTCACATGTAGCTAGCGTCCTCAGTGTTTGCGGAAGTTAACATGACTCGTAATACCGCCGCGTATATTGCGTTCTTTAAGTTCTTCTCCAACAGGAGCAGGCACATTACGAACGAAATCTTTTTAAGAAGATCAAAAAGAAAGAGAGCCAGGTTCCGGTAAGACCCTTCGAGTTTGGTCTGAATCGAGCTATCTTTCCAAATATGAATTAAGTCAGCAACCTCACTTTCTCTCCATTGACTGCTCTCTGTGTTATCTTCCACCATGGTTGTTAGTTTTTCCCGCCTCCGCTTAGTAGGACGCAGATTAGTAACGTTTAGTAACATTTGTCAAGTATCAATGACGTGTAGGTCGGATGAATGCGACCTGGCCGTACAGACACAGGTCGCATTTGTAAAGATCAGATACGTATCGGATTCAGGACCACATATCCAAGTGGCCTGGGTTGCATTTGAAAAAATCCGATCTGTGTCATTCAGACTGTCATAAAAAGATCAGATACAGGTCACATATGGGCAAAAAAATCGGAATTGGGTCACTTCAGGCTGCAGTGTGAACGTAGCCTAAGTCACCAATTTAGTGCTACTTGGTCCCAATGGAATTTCCCATTGGGAACCTACTAGCACTAAGTTGCTAACTGGTTAGCAAGATGCTTCCCACAAACCGGCCACAACCAAAAAGCTTGTGAACCTTCTGCCACAGCAGTCCAGCGTCTTCATAATTGACCAATTACATTCACTTTATTCACTCGTTTAAAGTCGGGCACCACTCAGGAGAATTTGGAAATGCAACAGTGATTTTACTCTAAAAAACAGACACCTTCCGCAACCACAGCAAGGCAGACAGTGAGCTACAACCATAGTTTCCTCAAAACAAGTCTCCTATCGTGCTGGGAGAATTACATTGGACCCTATGGGGAGCTCGCTGCTCCGCAAATCCTTAGGGACCGTCTGCAAGTTGCAAAATAATCAGAGAGAAATATTCAAAAGCATCACCAAGGAGAGGTGGATTATTATTATTTATTTCATGTGCATCTCATTTCATGTCTTTCATATCACATTTACTGGATTCAAAAATAATACTAAGCCTAAATTACAAATCGCACCGCTATTTTATTATTATAATAAGTATAAAATGAGCAATAATTACACTATAGATCATTGTAGTGCCTCCAAACTTGTAGCACAGATAGATAACCTCATCTAGTTAATACTACAACTCTTACTTTTGGAAAATGTGCTAAACTCTATTTCTTTTTTCAGATTTTTTCATTGTTATTCTAAGCAGGCCAGGTGTGCAATTTCTCCAACAGGAACCACAGCACTGAGCGTTGTGTTCACTGCACAAAGTATACCTGTCACACATGCAGGAAGGACTCACCTTGGGTTTGTAGAAACTGCTAAATGGGACAATTGTAGCTTCATATGTAGAGCTTTTCCTTGGTGGAATAAATGTTACTGCTATACTGAAATCAAACAGTTTGTCATTCTCTAAGCTGAAATGTTGAATGACGTGAAAAGGCGAAAACAGACAAAATCCAATTATTCTCTATGTTTCTTTCACATAGTGAGCTTTGCAATATAAATGAGTCTGTTGGTGAATGGACAATATAAATAGGCTCTGCCTTGCCTTGTTGGAAAAACTGGTTATGACCTGTTCTCAGCTCAGGAACTAGGACCCGTATGATATCTGGTTGATCAATAGGTTTGCCTAAATAAAAGATTTAGATATGACATTTGTTTTAACCTTTATTCAGTCTCCTGTAGAAGGACTGGTCACATCGCAGGTTATTAGCATTGCAACAAGGACAGTTAGCAAGGTAGACTGAATACACTAACTAGGAGAGGGGAGGGGGGGCTTGCAGGAAAACTGGAATTCTACGGGACATCTAGTGTTAATTAGAGGATGGAGCAGGTGGATCAGATGAACGTAATGAGAATGAGAATCAAATGACTAATCAGACCAAACAGCAGCACCGATATCATGAGACATTCAGGAAAAGAACTGCAAAAAAAAAAAAAAGTTATACAAATATAGTGAAATGCTCCTCTATAAAACAAAAACATATGAAGGAATGAACATCTGTCACTCAGAGTACAGGGAAGAAATAAACTCAGCGAGGTGGGCTGTGCCTAAGTCTGGTCGTTATGGCTACTAAGCACCAGACCGGAATGTTGGGGATTCCTGTGCTAAAACAATAAAATCAATTATTTTTAACTATGATGCATTTAATTGATACATTTGATTAGAAAATGTAAATAAAACCCAACATCAAAAACATAAATGTTACTAGCAAAATAAATTATAGCAATTAATACACTTGAATAAGAAACAAGCAAAGATGCAAAGACTGGATTCTCCATCTCCTGTCTGAGAACTGGCTGTTTGGGTCAGGATTAGAGGAGCTGAAGAGGCAGAGATGATTTCTCACAAAAATTACATAAAGAAGTAAAATTACAGAAGCTATAATCCAGAACCCATCAAAAAAAAACTCAGGAACCAAAAACTAAGAGACACTAGGGAGAGAAAAAGGGAATATGAGGAGAATCTAACTAACAGTTACTGCAGAGGAGCATGTATGTCAAACAGAACAATGAATGGAGTAATTAACTGATTGGGAGCAGGAGTATTGAGAGATATTTGAGTGCGCAGGAACCAATCCGAGCGCGCAGTCCATAAAAAATGTAACATATCGATAATATCTTTTTATCTATATATTGTTGAACCATACTTGAACCTGAAATATCCAAATTTAAATCCATGTCAATAGCAGGTAAAAGAGATGGACGAGGCAATGATCTAATAACTGTTGACAATGATCTAATAACCTACCATATGCCATCACATTGTACAATAAAAAATAAACTCTTGTTTCAGCATACAGTAACCAGCACTGTACTATACTGCACTCCATGTTTTTAATAATATTTATAATCTGTTCACTGCACCTTAGGACTGTTCACTGCACCCTTATAATGTAAATACGTGTGGATGTTATTTTTATTTTAACTTTTTCTTATCTCATTGTGTTGTGACTGTCACTATGTGTAAAGCTGCTGCTACACTGCAATTTCCCAGCTTGGGATAAATAAAGTACATCTATCTATCTATCTATCTATCTATCTATCTATCTATCTATCTATCTATCTATCTATCTATCTATCTATCTATCTATCTATCTATCTATCTATCTATCTATCTATCTATCTATCTATCTATCTATCTATCTATCTATCTATCTATCTATCTATCTATCTATCTATCTATCTATCTATCTATCTATCTATCTATCTATCTATCTATCTATCTATCTATCTATCTACTGAAGTTTATTTGAGATAATTCAAGATATTTTATAGTACTATCTTCTGTCCATCAAATGGTTAGGAGTGCTGACCAAATAACTGTTTGTTTGATTTTCCTGATTGTATTTTTATTTTCTTTTTTTCATTTAACAGGATGTAGTATTTGGAACGAATGCTTACGTATTGATGAACTGTAAAACATCTGAACCTGAAAGGGAGAAATTGAGAAGAGTATTGAAAGGACAGGCCAAGAATGGAGTCTTAAAGGATTATTGGGAAATAAAGGAAATATAAAGGATATTTATAGATTAAGGAAAGCATTATTTATTTATCTTCAGAATACAAAATTAAAAAATAGAATTTAATAGATGTAAAACAATGTTGCTACACACTCATGAACAGTAGGTGGCGGTATACACCTTAAAGTTGCTTGCGATCTGCCATGATAGAAAAGAAGAAGAAGAAGAAGAAGAAGAAGAAGAAGAAGAAGAAGAAGAAGAAGAAGAAGAAGAAGAAGAAGAAGAAGAAGAACAAGGAACGAATGCTTTCATTGGATGAAAAGAAGCTGAGCGTGATTGGCTGATGGTATGGTTCATTTACATACATTGCTGAAGTAGCGAGCGCAGAGAGTCGAGCGAGCGGAGAAACAGCTTCACGCAGCTTGATGGGGGGATGGTGACCTCTGGATGACCTAAAAAATAATCATTAATATCTCTAAAATGAAAGTAGCACAAACAATAATTTTAACGGCAAAAATCAGCACTAACGTAGCACTAACCATTCAGTCTATTTGCTGATGTTTTTCACGTGGGTGGGGTGTCAGCTTCACGCAGCTCGAGCGCACAGCTGGTGTTGAGCGTGAAGAGAGCAGGTCGAGCGCAAGTAGAGATGAAACTGAGCGCGAGAACAGTGTGTTGAGAAGGTTTTTCAGAGTTGAGCGCGCGCCAGACCGGTTTTGCGCGCGCATGTTGTCTCCTGTGCGCTCAAACCGATGGCACAAATATCTCTCCATACAGGAGTGGATAGAAGAAACTAGAAGGTAGCTAGGGGACTGGAACAAGGGAGGCAACAAAGAGTAAACAAGGAATACAAGGTGCACAAATACAACCAGAAAACAACTAGAACAACACAAAATGAAAATGAAACCAATTACCTGGAAAACACAGAATGGCATTAAATAAAGTATAACTGAAAACTCAAAAAGAAACTTAAACAGAACCAAAAGATCCAGAAAAGGTAGAATCACGACGCTTTGATCTGCTGGGGGAAAAAAAAACGACAAAGAGACTCTGTCAGAGAACTGAGTGAGAAGCAGGCCCATTAAACTTTATTATAGTTTAACTTTGATTGAGTGTTTGATCAGAAAGTCACTCTAACTTTCAGCCTGGAGCCTTTTCTTCCCCCAGTCCCTGTTTTTTCTGGCTCACCCTGTGAACCTGTTACCTTCAATACGCAGAGACTGACCAGACTTTTAATACCCAGCTTTATTTCTTAGTGTGTGATTCTAGCACAGTTTGAGGATTTTTACAAGCTGAGAGTTTTATGAAGTATTTCTGTATTTTATCTCAATTTTAGCTGTTCCTGATAGTAATAATATGTTTCCTTTGATCTGCTGTTGTTTAGCCAAATTTAATTAAACTCTAAGGCTTTTATTTAACTCTTTGTTTTTCATTCTTTCTTTGTCTTTATTACAAATAAAAGGATAAAAAAACCTCACATTTGGCATAAATATTATCTATAATAAAAAAGTTTCATAATTGTTTGAAAAAGATGTTTGTAAGAAGTCGAAATTATCAGGTATAAAACCCTTTAGTCAGACTCAACTTGATATTACCATTCACTGCAATCTGACAAAAATTCTTAACACGACACATCATAACAAAACAATTAGTCCACAATAAAGTGGATTAATTATTAATAATACAAAATAATAAAAACATGTCAAACTAAAGGAAAATTTAAACAAATAATGTCAGACAATATCATAAAAGGATAGATGTAAATTAACAAGACCCATTGAAAACCATGTATTATGTCTATTGTAATTTATTATTTGATAATAAATTAAAATAATGTAAATATTATAAATCACAACACGTCATCTCAAGGCGCTCTACAGAGACAATGCTGTCAGATTAAATACAGTGTTGAAGCTTATGGAGTAAATCGGCTCTAAAACTACCAGCATTTTGCAAAAGTTGCAGCAGCTTGACCTGATATGACTGGAATTTAAAACTCCTACTCGAGTCTCACTTATGAGACTTCAGACTCAATTTAGACTGAAGCTCTTGGGTTTACTTGAACCCCTGCACTTAGATTAAAAAAAAAAGTTTCATCTCATGAAATGAAGAGTAAAAGAGCGCTGAAATAAAGGCCATAAATCGCTGCTGTTGTGTACTTCTTACACTAAATAAAATAAACGGTGAGGCTTATTTCTGGTGAGGCACTTTGCATGTAACTTTTATTGCAGCTCGCCAACAACAACACTGGGCACCAGACCAAACATATCGAACACTGAGTGATGCGCTTCTCATAGGGTAAACCAATCGATCACAGATGATCCAATCTAACGATATACTACATCCTCCCTTTTTAAGCACGAGAATCATATTTAACTTCACTGTAACTCTAGATCTTTAAAGTAACATTGTAAGAAGAAGTAACATTTGAATTAACCGTTTTAATCAACAGCCTTACACTGTAAAACAACCTTTAAATCACATTCATACATATCCTTTTTTTTATTTTTATTTTTTTGTTTATTTTTTTTTTTTCTTCGTGTGCCTTTTGTCTCTCTTGTTTTCAGCTCAGTCACACTGTGGAACAAAGAATATGTAAGTAACCAAAATTAGCCCATCAAACTGGACCAAGAAAATGTAAACAAAGTCCGAACATGACTTATCTGCAGGCAGGACTTAAGTATTATTTTAACTCATAGTCCCTGAACCTTGAAGGAATCTTCACGAGCCTCCCACTCCTTGTTCTGTAGGTGGTCGGAGCTGGAGTGGGACTGGATGGTTCACAGGCTGGTGAGCATTGGTCTCGCTGGGCCTGTAATGCACTGTCCTCTCTCTGTGAAGCGATGGGGTGGTCTAGAAGTTCATCATTGTCCTCTCGATGAAGACTGGGGTGGATTCTCCTTAGATGATGTCGATTTCTTCGGAACGTGACACCACTGGGTGTCTGGACGTTGTATGCACGTGGCTCCTCTCTTTTGCTCAGGACCGTCGCTGGTTCCCAACCACGACGTGTTGACATGTGCACTGTGGTACCAGGAGCAAACTCTGGCAGTGGCTTTGTCTTGTGGTTGTAGTGGTGCACTTGCCTGGCTTGTAGGTGTTTCAGCCGCGAGTGGAACCCGCGTGGCACAGCTGGTTGCAGAACAGCTGTGGACGTCGGCAGGGTGCTCCGCAGTACTCTTCCCATCAGGACTTGTGCTGGTGAGAACTCTGTGCCAGTCACTGGAGTGTTGCGCAGAGACAGGAGAGCTAGGTGCGGGTCTGTGCCGGCTTGTGTCGCCTTTTTAAGTGCCTGTTTTACAGTCTTTACCATTCTCTCTGCTAAGCCGTTTGACTGTGGATACCCAGGGCTGGAGTGGACAAGTTTTATGCCCCATGACGACGTAAACTGTCGCATTTCAGAACTGGCGAGTGGGACGTGATCGCTCACCAGCTCTTTTGGGATCCCATGTCTTGCGAATATGGTCTTCATTTGGCGTATGACTGTGTGGGCAGTTTTGTCAGGTAAGTGGAGCACTTCTGGGTATTTTGACATGTAATCCACCATCAGGAGATATGACTGTCCGTGTAGCTCAAAAATGTCTGCACCAAGCTTCAGCCATGGCAGTTCAGGTACTTCGTGTGGAATCAGGGGTTCTTTGTGATTCTCTGGCTGGAGCTGTTGGCATGGGCAGCATTTCTCCACCAGGTTTTCGATGTCGTGTTTCATGCCTGGCCAGTACATCACCTTTCTTGCTTGTGCTTTTGTCCGCTGTATCCCCTGATGTGCGAGGTGCAGTCTGTCAAGCATCAGCTGCTTCACACTCTGTGGGATCACAATCCTGTCACCAGTCATCAGGATGCCATCCCTGATGCTGATGTTGTGTCTCATTGACCAGTATTGGTGTAGACTGGTGGGAACACTGCGCCGTTGTCGTGGCCAGCCTCTCTTGTGTAACTCTATCACTTGTTGCAGTGTGCTGTCTGTCGCCGTGGCCCCTTTGAGCTTTGATAGCATGTCTGCGTCGAGTGCGTCTGTGGCCTCCATTGCATGCACTACTCTCTCCTCAAACAGATCCTCTTTCACGTCGTCCTTGCTGTCACTGACAACAGCACGGGACAAGGTATCAGCAACAAGCATGTCCTTGCCGGCTGTGTGGATGATTTTCAGGTCATAGCGTTGGAGCTGCAGTAGCATGCGCTGGAGTCGTGCAGGTGCTTTGCTCAGATGTTTTTTGAAAATGACTTCTAGGGGCTTATGGTCAGATTGTACAGTCACTGTGTTGCCATACACATACTGGTGAAAACGTTTGGTGGCGAAAGCTATTGCCAGCAGTTCTTTCTCTATCTGAGCATAATTCTTCTCAGAGTCTGTGAGTGCTCGTGATGCGTATGACAGTGGCCTACCTTCCTGCAGCAGACAGGCACCGAGTCCGTCTTTCGATGCGTCGCACTGTATGACGAGTGGCTTGCTCCGGTCATAGAACTGGAGTACTGGGGCTTGCATGAGGGCGGTCTTAAGCTTGTCCACTGCAGCAGTGTGTTGGTTGCTCCAGTGCCACGCAGCGTCCTTTCGAAGCAGCTCTCTGAGCGGGCTTGTGATCGTGGCTTCATTTGGGATGTATTGGCAGAGGTACCTTGTCATTCCCAGCAGTCTCTGCAGTGCTTTCTTGTCCTCTGGCTGCGGCATGTCTCTGATGGCGAATACCTTGGACTCGTCCGGCTTCACTCCCTTCGAGGTGACTACATGGCCCATATATTTGACTGAGTCCACTTTGTATTGAACTTTCTCCTTGTTGAATTTGATGTTGTTTTTTAGTGCAGTGTCCATTACTTTCTGCAGAATAGCATCATGCTCCTCCTCAGATGCAGCGGCGATGATCATGTCGTCTGCAATGATGTGCACACCTTCTATGCTGCCGAATGTCTCACAGTTCTTTTGTTGAAAGACCTCACTGGCGGACTTTATGCCAAAAGGAAGTCTCTTAAAGCGAAACCTGCCCCACGGCGTGCTGAATGTGCAAAGCATCGAGGAGGGCTGGTCCAGCTTCACTTGCCAGTATCCGTCCTTTTCATCTAGAATGGAGAAGATGGTTTTTCCTGACAGGCGGTGGAGTACTTCTTCTGGGGTTGGTATTGAGAAGTGCTGTCTCTTAATCGCCTCATTAAGGTCACGAGGGTCCACACCCTGAGCAACCCGTTTTTTTTTTCTGTGATGACAAGGCTATTTACCCACTCTGTAGGCTCCGTCACTGGTGCGATGACATCTCTTTCAACGAGGTCTCCTAGTGTGATTTTTAGCCGGTCCATGACAGCGATGGGGATTTTCCTACAGCCGTGCACAACTGGGGTCACATGTGGGTCTGTGTGGATGTGATGCACCCCTGGAAACTGTCCCAGCCCACTGAAGACAGAGGGGTAGGCGTCCACTAGCTCCTCTTTTGTGGCTGGTGTTTTGACCGCGATGGTTTGCATTCTTTTCACCAGCTGCAGCTGTTCACATGCATCTCGGCCCAGGATCGGAGTGGAGGAGTGCTTAGTGACGAAGAACAGAAGACCGTCCTGCCCACATCACAGATAAGTCTCACGGTGCCCTCTGGCTTCAGACGTGTTCCTCCATAGGCAACTAGAGCGATGCATGTGGGTTGCAGCTGATGAGGACCCGGAATCTTCTGCAACATGCTCAGAGGAAGCACATTCGCATCTGTCCCAGTGTCCAATTTAAACTCAACCTCTGTGTTTTTGATGTTGGCTGTTGTGTACCACGAATTATCCTGCTGAGTGCGTTTGGGTTCAACACAGGACATTGTTGATATAAACAGTGACTCCACCTCAAGCTTGTGCACGCCCCGGGCAGTAGCTCCTCTGTCTTTTATTGATGCACACATCTTTGCAGAGTGGTTCTTCTTATTGCAGTTGTGGCAGAACACACACACATGCTGGACACTGACGAGGTTTATGCACCCCGCCGCATTTTCTGCATGTGTTGACATTTCTGTTTGCTGCCTGTTTCTTTCTCTCATGTGGTCGTGACATTTTTTTCATGGAAACTCTCCCCTTCTCGTAGCTGGGAGACACCTTGTGGAGAGCTTCCACGGACGCCTCAGGCTGAGCTGATCTCATAGCTCGCATCTGTGATTTAGTGACTTCAGCTGCTCTACAGATGTCGACAGCTTTATCCAGAGTTAAGTCCGTTTCTCGCAGTAATCGCTCTTTCACGCGAGCGTCTGGGACAGAAAAGACGAGCTTATCCCTGAGCATGTCATTCTCTGTTAGTCCAAACTCACAGTTCTTACATTTTTGACGAAGTTCAGTCATGAACTGATCTACATTGGCTCCCTCAGACATGGGGAGCGACCAGAATTGGTGACGCTCGAACACAATGTTTTTTTTCGGGATGCAGTACTTTCTGAACGCATCCAAGACGTCCTTCATTGTTAGCTCACCAGGCTGTCCATCCTCACCCAGTTCCACAAACACATCCAGGGTGTTGTATATTTCTAGCGCTTCCTCGCCGACCGTGTGCAGCATGATAGCCATCTTCATCGGCGCCAATTCTCACTGATGTTGCCGGTTAGCACTAGCGGGGCTGGAGGCTTGAACTGATCCATTGTAGCTTAGCTCTGGCTAACGCTAACGTTCGGTCACTCGGACGTTTAACTAAACTTTTCTTTCCACAGCGGAGGATTTAACGAAATCTATTATAGTCTCGCGGCTCATGTGGAGTAAGAAAAGACCTCTTCTGACACCATGTTGTGTACTTCTTACACTAAATAAAATAAACGGTGAGGCTTATTTCTGGTGAGGCACTTTGCATGTAACTTTTATTGCAGCTCGCCAACAACAACACTGGGCACCAGACCAAACATATCGAACACTGAGTGATGCGCTTCTCATAGGGTAAACCAATCGATCACAGATGATCCAATCTAACGATATACTACAGCTGCAGCAAACGTTTTGCTTTGAAATGTGAACCTGCTCTGTTAGTGACGGTCAGAAGGTGTGGAGCTTGGATGGACCCAGAAGCAGAAGAGCAGCTTAACATGATCAGAATAATTACACACAAGAAAATAAAAACATAACTTTGCTAAAGTAGAACTACTGGGAAAAAAAAATGAACCTGGCACGAAGGAAAACCAGAATCAGATAAGGCATCAAAACCTTCACTGCTGGCCTAAAATCCATTCATAACCTAAACTTTGATTTTCTTTTCCCCCAACTGTATTAATTTAATCCATTCCCTTCTGCTTCCATGACATTTATCTGGTTGCTATTTTTTTGTCCAATCAGATTGCAGATAGCAAGTTTAAGTTAAAAACAGAAAACAAGTTATTTGCACTTAACATTTTAAATAAGTAGAACTCCTAGGAGGATTTTAAATTCACTCTACTTATTTTAATTCATTATTTTGAGCATTCAGGTTTACAGTGTAATCATGCAGCACAGAATACCAGTGATCCCATTTCATGACGTAATGGAGCTCCTGGTTCCATAACAGTCATTATGAGGATGATGGAAATATCTTCTAATAGAGTGATTCTGGTTCTGTTCATCTGTTCATAGAGCTCTGAACCTCTGTCACTTTTACACACGGTGGGTTTTAAAACGCTTTCCCAATAATACAGATTCTCCAACCTGGGAGAGGTTAAGGAAACGAAAAGCAAATCTTATTTAGTGCAATATAAGCAATAAAGCAGAGGTCAGGATGAAGAAGGAATAAACATGCATCAGCTGAGTCTTTACACTTCAAAATTAAAAAATTTATATTCTTTATAACCTGAATGTCAATCTATATTTCCAAAGAGTTAGATATTTATGATATAAATCTGCCTGCATGGTCAGTTTGGTTGGGAGTGAAATTAATTTCAGTTGGATAAAAGAATATAAAAATACTCAATGTTCATGTAATAGTTTAGCACAAATTGGACGGGTTGGAATCAAAATGGGTCTTATTCCATGACTGAGACCTGCAGCAATGACCATTTCAGGATGGTTGTATGATGAAAATATGAAAATAAAGACAGATGATTGTTGGGATACCTGGGGGCACTAGTGGCTTTTAATCGACCGCAGACTGAGGAGAAAAGGACAAAAAGACATTTTCAGGGACGGCCTCTGGCCAGCCCGACATGAGGGCTCCATTTCTGGGTCTGACTCTCATCCTGTGCATCACCGCCTCGTCCAGCTCTGTCTTCTCTCTCCAGCGGTGCAGGATAGCTCTGCCTGCTGGGATGTCCTGCTGCAAACTGCCTCACTCTGATAACGTTGCTCATAAAGTGTTGCTGAAAATGTATGGAAATCAGTCTAAATATGGATCTAATATTGGGGGGAGGGCTTCTCAATTAATTGCATTTCCAATTACAGAGTCACTGATTTGTATTAATAACACTACTTAACGAGTGTAGAACACTGAATTTCCCCCTCTACCCCTTTAGGTGGCGGTAATGAACATCGAAACAAAATTACAGTCGCAATTTTGTTCGAAAAAGAATCGCAATTTAGATTTTTGTTCAGCCGTAATTGAGACTAATGACCAGAGTGCAAAATACGGGGGGATCTGGGGGGGCTCGACCCCCCGATTAACTCATGAGACCCCCTGAAAGCCTCAAAAGCAAAATTTAAAGGGGGTCTTAAAGTGTGTCAAAAAATGTTAAAATAAAATATTTTTTTGTCGCTAATGGTAACTAAATGTTTTTAAGCTCAACGTGTCCAGTATTAAAATTCAAAACCTTTATTCACAAATATGTTCTGTTTTTTGCGAAGTGGAGCCAGCCAATCCTGTTAGCGTATGCAAATTAGCCATGTGCTTTTCCGCAGTTAATAACACGATAACGGAACAGATTGCGTGAAGACAGCAGGTCTTCACTCCTGTTTGTGGACCTCAACGGACCTCCTCTGGACAAATTCAACCCATTTCCATTCGTCAGAAACTGGATTAAAGCAGGACATGTGCATGCATGAAAGAGACAGACAGACAGACAGACAGACAGTCTTTGTGTGTTTTCAGAGACTGACTGTCTGTTCAGGATCTTGCCCGCTCAAAAACTGCACTACTATTAATACTATATTTATTTACTGTTCTTTTGCACTGTTGACTGTTACAAATGCTATATCTTACATAATTGGTAATAATAATAATTTTTCTGCTGCCATTACCATCTGCCTTTTTGCACTAGCATAAGTATTGCATATTTTATATTATTGTACATTTTATATTTTATTGTGAAACTGAATGTTTAAATTTTAGTATTATGAACCGATCTGTTGTGCCTTTATCTGTTTCACTGTTGGTGAATGAGAAACGTCCTCTCCAGTCCTTGTATGTCTGGTGAATCTGAAGAATTGACATTAAAGTTGACTTTGACTTTGAAATGTTATAGGCCTACTGCATATTGAGAAAATTTAGATCGCCATGCGCAACTATCGGGAGATGGGGACCCCCCCAAATATTGACAGGTATTTCGCACACTGCTAATGACCTTTTAATGTGTCTATATTTGATTTAGTACCTAATTCATTGTTTTTACCATTTCCCCCAAAAGATTCAGTTTTGGCTTCTGTTGTATGTTACACATCCCACAGTAACCATAAAAAACATAAATTAAAGCATAAAACAATTCTAGATTACTTTTTTATTTGGTAGAAATAACTGATCTAAATCCTCTGGGATTGCTTTAAACTCATCCCACATTTATCCCAAAGGTGGTCTTTGAGGTAAAGGTCAGAAGAGAGCGAGAAACGTCTCCCATGTCAAACTTGTTCATTTATGCCTTTGATCATTTCTGTCCAGGCATGTTGGGACAGAACACACACACACACACACACTGTGGAGCATGAAATCATCTCAAATGCAGTGTTATGCTGAAGCATTAAAGGTTCCTTTCTTTGGAGCTGAATCCAAAGCCGGACGAAGGAAAAACAAGCCAGCGCCTTCATCACCTCTGCTGCAGCTTTTCACTTCATACAATGGAGGCAGGTCCCCAGGCAAACCCAGAATAAACCCTTTGGACGTCAGGAAGTGACACATGATTTGTCTTCTCAGTGATCCAGAGCCCCTTTGCATTATGTTCCCCCCCCCCCCAACCTTTCATTGATGCAGAGCCTGGCTGCAGCCGCTCAGGCCATGAAGACCTAACCTATGCAGCCCTCTCTGCACCGTCCTTCAGCTACATAGTCTGAAGATTAATGACGGATTGAGGTCTGTAGGATGTGTCTCTGCAGAAAGATGGTGACCTTTGAGTGCTGCACACCTCAGAATCCACTGACCCCGTCTATGATTTTACATCCCACTGTTTGGCTGAGGTGATGTCAGTCACAATCACTTCCATTTGGCTGTTCATTTTCACGACTGGACCTTTTGGACAGTAAAGACATCCTGCACCCCACAAATTGCCAAACACTCATAATAGCAGTATTTATAAAAGCAAGATTCTATGTTATTATGTCCAAGTGTTAAATAGTACAGTCTGTGTATGATAATGTTTGTAGATGACCTAAATGCAGAGACAGAAGCAGAGATGGTGGGTTCAATGAAGTCTGTGGCAACAGAAGCATAAATCCAGATTAAACAGGAAGGGAAGTAAAGCCCCTGCAAAACCTTAGCCAGCGTATGCCTGACGACGGGAGAATTTACCATTAGGCTGTTTACCTTTAGGCTCGCCTAGGGCTGCATAAAACCTTTATATTTATGGTTAATACAACTATTCCTTATTTATTCACATTAATTATGTTTTTGATAAAAATCCTTTCACTAAAATGCCATCAGAACGCACCCCCCCCCCCCCCCCCCACCCCATTCAGTATCCACCATATTGGATCAGTCCATTTACTGCACATGTTCAGAAAGGTCCAAACAGACAGCAGCAAACCATTTGAAAACAAACTAACCCAACATCTAAAAGCAGCGAACTCTGCTCTCCAGAGCGAGTAGATTGGTAACCCCGCCTCCTGCTCTCCTCTATCTTGTCTGCTGTCATGATTCATGCAGCTATTATTTCATCCAAATGAAAAATGGAGAACAGATAAGCAGATCATGGCTTGTCTACAGTGAAAAGAAGGACTGGGTTATTTACTTTGGCCTTTTTGGAAACACAGGAAGGAGCAATCAGCTAAGTGAGCTTAGTGCTTGGAAAAAATCTTTCATTCCTTTAGAGACAGCATGAAAAGTCAGCTGAGTACAAAACATAGAGAGGAAAACAGGAAGAAAAGGGACAAGAAGAGAGGGACACAACTTAGAACAGATAATGGATGTCTATTCTATTAAAATGGGTCTCTTTTAGGTGTTGTCTTCTCATTTCAGAGGGGCCCTTGCCTGTCTTTGCTTAGGGCCCCACATTTCCTAAATCCATCCGATGTCCCAGAATCTCCTAAAACACTGGCATACACTGAACTTTCTATGTATTTTTTCTATTTTGGGCGTATAAATAGGGTATTCTAATAGAGTGTAGAACTTCTGTCCAATAACAGCCTAACTTCTGCATAACGCATGGCAGCGTAATGATGCACAAGCCAGTGTCCTGAGCCGAGCAGTGATGCACCAGGAGGTTTATTTGATCGCTGCATTAACCTAGCATCTGTTTACCTGCCCAAAATAAAAAAAAGAATAAATACATAAAAAGAAGAAAAATAAAGCAGGTTTCTGGTGTCAGCAGATTGAGCGTCATGTCTGCTAGGAAGTGTGTTGGTGGTGGGCGTGAACGCAGGGAGGATCCATCACTCACCTTCTGGCTCACCCTATGATGGGGATGAAGTCTGGAGGAGAACTGACGGTTTCCTCCTGTGAACCCCCTTATACCAAAACGCTGCCAATACGCCATTATACAGTAGCTGGAAGTTAGAAACACGTTCAGCGCTCGTCTGGAACACGGCAGATACGCTGATATGTTGGAGAGAAGTTCTGGATAAGTTACGCACAAGTTACTCAGAGGTTTAGGATCAGCTAGACGCCACGACTGATGAGGAACTGATACTGAACGGATGGCAGACGCTGGCAATACGTCAGGAAATTATGAGCATCTCTAAATTTCTCGACGTACTTGCTGTATGTCGACTTGCTTCAGCGTGCTCATAACTTATACAAAACATCACTTATCCAACGTATGCCAGTGTTTTTGCCTGATTTTTCATACGTCAGGCATACGCTGGCTAAATCGTCATGGTGTGAGAGGGCCTGTAGGAACCAAAAAAAGGAGAAACTGGGAAGGAACATGCATACAAAATGAAGAGAATCCAGCAAAGAGGAACTACTCAGAAGGTGTATATATGGGAGAAACAAAATAAATGGGGTAATCGGGTGATAGGGGGCAGGTGTGGAGAGGAGCAACTAAAAGGAGTTGAGGGGAAAGAAAAGGGACACTAGGGGCAACGAAGAATAACCAGCTGCACCAGGGATCCAACTGTAACTAGGAAAGAACCTATTCTAAGCTAAAGGAAATAAAACTAATGACTATGGCTTAAGTTAAATGCTGAAAAGAGAGAAATGAAATAAAATAACAATAGAGAATAAAACTAAAAATTTGAAAAGGATATAAATCTTGACAAACACAGAATAAAATAAAGAACAACTGAGAAGCCAAAAAAGAAACTAAAACAGAACCAAAAAGTCCAGAAGGGAAGAATCATGATACTGAAAGTTCAAGCTCATTAAACATCAATTATAAACTTAAAAAAACAACAATTAGATGTTCCTCACAGTTGAGCCTAATCTCACTCAGATGTGAAAGTTTAGGTTGAAAGAACAACTCGCGAGTCTTAAAATACAAAAATGTTTCGCTTCCTTTAACCCTTTCCACTTCAAACATGAGCAACTAAATGAAGTTGTTCTGCTGTTGTTTTACATCGAGACACATTTGATGCTCTGGGTTGAGCAGTTCAGTACAGAATAGTTGTTCTAGCAGCAGCCAGTCTAAATGATCGTGCAGCAGAGGAATCTATGTGCCCTTTTCTTCCTGCAGGTCTGTGCAGGACCTCATCATGGCAGGTGATGGGGTGAAAACCTCAGCAAACCAACAGTGCTGGAACATGCACAAGAGCCAGCGTGGAAACCTGGCTTTCAAATGATCCACAGCTGCATGTGAAGGACGATTTCCCACATCTGGGACAGACAGAGAACGTGCTGTGCAAATTCATCAAAGTGTTGCTTTCATTACAGTAAAAAAAGCAGGAAATCAATCAAAATCTAATGCATCCCTGAGAAACATCATGCATAAATACCTATTTAGTAAAAACCTTTTACAAAATGGTTTAACCTTCAAATTGCCAATAGCACATTGCACTTTTGCTAAACAAAAACAGCTCAGCTCTTATTTTAACAAATCTAAAATCTATGATTATCTTATTAGGACGATGGATTGAAAAGTGGATGAATGAACATCGCTGACATTTGCATGGTTTGGGAAAGGTCTTCTCAGAAAAATACTGTGCTCCTCTCGGTCAGGGAGTATTCACCAATCTGCTGTGGTGAGATCAGCGGGAATCGTCATCAAATATGTGGAAAAAGAACAGCCATGTTCACTCAGTCGTGGCTGAATTCAGAGTAATTATTTTTGTTCTTTGCAACAGGGCAGCTCTGACATCAACACCCCAAAAACACTAAACAAATAATGTATGACCTCAATACCAGTTGATAAGCCGCACTTGATCCCTTCTGTATTAGGACCACCAGCTGGGGAGAAGCGTGCACACCACCTAATTGTGCATATAGGCTGTTGGGGGCAGTCACAGGTAAGATGTGAGTTTGCCAGGCAGCTGGTAAAACACACAGAAGCCCTGGCATTCTATATGAACAACAGAGAAGGATGAGGGGAAGACAAACAAGTCTTAGTGAAAGATGATATATCCTAGAGCTTAGAAAAAGATCCTGGTTGAAATGTCTCCACATGATAGAAGCAGAGGTGATCAGAGGTCTGCAGAGAACCTCAGCATGCCTCCTATGGCAGAAAACCTGCTGAAAGATTTTATGGTATCTGCTTCTACTTTAGCATAAATAAAATTGATGGAGAAGGTACAGAAAACCTCCCACATATATTTCAGCATATAAAACCACATTTATTTAGTTAATCTCAAGACAATTTACAGAGACAATTTATTCAGATCATCCAGTCAGATTGATTCAAAGTTTTCCATCTAATGAAAACCAGCTGATTGCATCGACTCATTGACTCTTCAGCAATCCCTCACACTAAGCATGCTTGTAGCGACAGTGAAGAGGAAAAACTCCCTTTGAACAGGAAGAAACCTCCAGCAGAACCAGGCTCAGTGTGAGCGGCCATCTGCTGAGGCCCACTGGGGTTCAAGGAGACAGAAGCAGACATAGAAAAAAAAGCATAGATACAAAAGGCAACTGTCAACCAGCTCCACAGGCGGCCCCGTCCAGGAAACACACAGCCAGGCAGACGAGCTCCGAGCCAGCTCCCATGTCAGAGGATGAAGAGAGCACATCCAGTTAGTCACAGTCAGAGAAACAGGACTACACTGGAAAACAGGCCAAGCTCCAACATCTAGAAACAAAGGTGTTGATGGCAGCAGCACAGCTGATATTTCTCTCCAGGATGGAGTCACAGCCAAACAGGAACAGACCAGATGAAGCTACTATGAGAAAAAGCAGAGAGAGCAGAACGTTAGAGATTGAACTAACAGATTCTGCAGAGTGGGAGAATAGAGATAGAATGAAGCAGAATGATGAAAAAGATGTTCCTGTCAATTTAATTGACAGAGTCAGCTTTTGGGAAGTGGATACTTAAAACGATAGTCTAATCTAGACTTAAATAAAACAGCGACGGACGTTGAGGTTCATCACACCGCTAAGCAGAATCATTACTGGAAATCATGTTGCATAGAAGGACAGCTAGTATTTTTATGAATGTCTGAAATGTTCTTCTTCTTCTGTTTTTTAGGCGGTTGGCAATCAACCACAGACTTGTAGAACATCTCCAACAGCTTATTGCAGATGTTGAACGACCTCAGCCTCCTCAGGAAGTCCATCCTGCTCTGTGTCTTCCTGTGCAGGTGGTGGGTATGGGAATGACCAGTCCAGTCTATTGTCAAGCAACACCCCAAGGTATTTGTAAGAATCCACAGCCTCCACCTCTGCCCCCTCCACTAGTACCTGTCATGAGACACGGACAGATTCAAGGCCAGACAGTCAATAGGAAAGTTCAAAACGTTTATTAAATAAACAAACAAAACAAAAGCAGAGCTGTGGCCCGCGGACACTGCGGGCAGGGGGGGGCGGGGCACCGCCCAAGCTCAGACACTCTGTAGTGGAAGAAACACAGGTAAGTGACCACGATCATTTGACAGAAGATTATCTGAGTTGGTCACTTACCTGGTTTTAAGGAATGTCCCCAGTGCTGCAGTTCCAGAGGTTATGCTGGAAGACGATCCTGGTCAGGGATCCAGAACAGACAGGAACAGACAGAACAGGCAGGATCCAGATCAGGCTGGACCAGAAACAGGAGGCAGGATCCAGACTTCCAGGCATCCACAGGCTCCCAGGAGGGTTCAGAGTCTGACTGGGACCAGAAGCATGACCAGGTGGTCACGCACAGGAGCAGACAGGATCAGGTGCAGACAGGCAGGCTCAGTGGCAGAGGGTAGCCGAGACAGGACGTGGAACCAGAACTTGAAGCAGGACTTTAAACTGGTCTCCTCCCTGGAGCCAGGCTTACTGGATAAAAACTGAACCTCCCCACATAATGAGCCAAAAACCCAGAGGACTCCGCGGGGGAGGAACAGTGGACGATCAGGAGACGAGACAAACAGTAAAACCCTCTTTCCACTGGCTGCTAGGATCCTGGACATGAACCATCAAATAAAACTGAACAGAAAGACAAGTAATGATCTGGCCCTGAATGCTCAGGCTGAGCTGAATATAAACTAGAGGACACAGGTGAGAGGAATAAATTATAATTGAAGCCGGGAGGGAAAAACAACAGGTGAAAGGAATTACTAATTAAGGGAGAGCAAACAGGCCAGATCATGACAGTACCGGCTTAGTCTTTGGTCCAGTCCTCCCAAAGTCTATGACCAAGTCCTTCTTCTTGGAGATGTTGAGCTCCAGGTGGTGGTGCGGCACCAGACTCCTGTACTGGTCCTCTCTGTTGTCTCTGACACACCCCACAATGGCTGCGTCATCTGTTTACTTCTGAATGTGACCCAGTTTAGAGTTGCAACAGAAGTCAGAGGAGTATAGGGTGAGGAGGACAGGGGCCAGAACTGTCCCTCTGGGGCTCCAGTGATGCGGACCACAGTGTCAGAGACGGTGTCTTTCAGCCTCACATACTGTGGCCTCCAGAACATACTTGATGAGGACACAGGTCTGTAGTTGCGTTCTTGTGAAGTGAGAAACGGCCTGTGACTAGATTTAATCAGCTGGTTTTCCTTACAACCTAACATTACAACTTTTTTTTAGAAACATTTGAACCTTTAACTTTGGATGATCTGATTGAATTGTTTCTGTAAAGTGCTTTGAGATAATGTGTTGTGTTTTGGAGCTTTAAGAGTAAACTGAATTGAATTGCTGTTTTTGTCAGTTCCTGAAATTTGTAGACAGTAGATGAACTGGAGTTAACTCAGTGCTTATGGAACTTTTAACAGTCTTAAAGACAATAACAAGAGGATTAAAAGTGAATGGCCATGAAAGGCAGAAACACTTGAGCAGCTGGGTGCAGAGAGAGAGGAAAAAAAAAAAAAAACTGCCCCCGCATGAAGACGCCTTGTCTGGTTGTAAAACAGATAAGAACAACAGCTGACAGCTTTTCATCACAGTTTATAATCCATCATCTCTATCGTTCTCCATTAACTCTCCAACATGGTGAAAAGACAACGTGTTCATGCGGTCGAGGGCTCCTGGAACTCTGTATGGAGTGACTGTCACGGTCGACTGCACAAAGACATGAAATTGCTGCAAAGTATGAGAAACAATATGCAGCATACCAATTACATCCCACTTCCTTCTTATTCCAAAAGCATTATGTTCTGCCATTTCATCAGAAACCCAAGAGTCAGAGATCAACAGGCTCTTTTCCTGTGATACTGTCTATAGGTTGTGCACAAATAAATCTACCATTATAGATTTTAAATGAATATTCTTGCAGGAAATCTCAACATAACTCTTCCATTTTCATGCAGCAGATAAGGAACAGTGAATGAATTGTTATTCAGTCTATTCAGCTGAGTTTAGATTTTTCCAAATATAAAGAAAACAGGAAAAATAAAAACACACAGAACCAGACAGAGAACAGCAAAGGCCCATGCTTTAGTTATTGTGTACATTTTATAAAAAGCTTACAATTATTTACATTTCATCACAATCATGTTTATTGGCCTTATTGTTTATGTGTTTATTAATTCATTATCATCAAGTAAATGCAGACAGGATTTAAAGCAAGAGTTTTATTTTTAACTTTTTGTCAGAAACTGTATTACTGAACAGATGATACAAAGCCTGATACAATGTGGTGCTTAGAAGGTTTATTAGAAGGTTTTTAAGATGATAGATCAAACTGGAGATGTTGGCAAACAGAGAACACCTGAGAAGGCAGGTGATGGTTGAACTGGCTGGTTACTGGGAGCAGTAGTGCTGGAAGTGATGAGAAGCCAAATAGGGGGCAAGGTTAGCGCAGAAAGGCAGGTGGTGTGCACATGTACTGGAACGAAGAACCAATTAGGGCAGAATGAGCACAGGTACACAGGAAGTCAGGTGGTGTACAGAAGCACTGAAAAGATACCAAAAGCAAAACTAAAACTACACATACAGGTTGAAACAACATTTCAGTTCGGTGACCTGGTGTCCCTAATCAGGGTAGATGTCTGGCTGGTGGAGCTCAGGGTTATAGCTGATGAAGCATGGAACTCAGGCAGCAGGCTGTGAGCCATTCAGGGTGAAGTTAATCCCTGACCAGCAAATAAGGTCCCTTAGAAGCTGGCAGTAGAGGAACCATGGAGGCAGTTGCTGATGGAGCAGATATCTAGGGGGGCAGAGGTGCAGCAAAGTCCAAAGGCCCCACCAGGCAATGGGTGGATCCCATGATGAGGTTTGTCTTTTAGACAACATTGCATATTTGGTTGAGGCTTGGACCAGACTGGACTCTGGCCAGATGTCTGATGACTTGGCCCCAGGACAGAGGTCTAGAGGCTTTGGCTCAGGCCTGGTCTGGAAAACTTGCCCATCAAGTTTTCCAGACCAGGCTTAAGCCAAAAGTCTTCATTGGTTTGGGCCTAAAGTTTGTAAGCTAAAATGGCTCAAATTGTGGCCAAGGGAAGATGAAACCACCACAGAGCTCAAGGAACCTGGAGCATCAGTGGATCCAGGACTGGGCCAGGGAGACTTGGAGTTTCTTAGAAGCCTGGAGTGCTTGGAGCCTCAGTCAATCGTTGGGTACCCAGGGCTGACAGATCAGCTCTGCTTAGAGTCAGGGAAGAAAAGAAAACCCACCTGGACCCAATGGCTTGGGTTGAGGCATCCAATAGAAGCCCAGTGAGTGGATCAAGATGTCCAGCAGAGCTCCAGGGACTTGGATTGTAGTGTCCAGCTGACCCCAGTGACAGGAAGCAAAGCATCCAGCTGATCCTCCATAAAGAGATCAGAAGCTGTGGCAGTCCCCACAATCACAATGACTGCAAGGTATACCACTGCATCCTATTGAGATTTAGCGATGAGAACCGAAGCAGCAGCGTGTTCCTAATTCCCAGCAGCAAGAGCAAAAGCAGCATTGAAACTGATGTGTGTGTATCTATGAAGAACTCCAGACTACTTGGATGTAAAATAATCACCATCATGGCTTCATGTCGAGCTGCTGCCTACCTTAGTGAAGCAGGAAAAGACTAAAACAAAGTGAATCCAGTAGAACTTTTTATTGCCTATCTGGAATGGCTGACAATAGTTTAAGAAACTTTTGACTCTAAAAATGGTATCTGTGCCCTATTTGTTGGTACTCGCTGATACCGATACCAACATTTTAGTGCTGGATCTGGGCCCCACCGATACTGGTATTGGTCCAACACTACTGAAACACAAGCTGGTGGCTGAGGTGGCTACAGTATATGGCAGAGTGAGACACTGCCAAGTATCAGTACCAGGAGCAGAAATAGCCAGCTTGGATCTCTACAACAACTCTCCTAAGAAGACTTTATTTTTATTCCTGAGCAGAGTCCAAGTGTCCATCATACAGCAATGCCAGAGCTCAATGCTTGTGTTGGTGATGGATTCATTGTTGACCCGATCGTTCTGTTACAAGAGGCTTCAGGTAGGCCCAACATTCAGTTAGACACAGTGTTGCATGTAAAGGTTTACTGAATTTGTGTGGGTGAATTGAGGTGTGGGTAAACAGACTGGTGTAAGGGGAACATGCTGGTAGCAGGCTATAAAGGTGAAGGATGGTTGGAGATGCTGGTAACAGTCTGGACAGGATGGTTGCAGGCTTGAGAAGGCGGATGACTGCTTGACAGGCTGGTGACTGGCAGAGGCCAGCCATTTAGAAACCAGAGTAGGAGGCTGTTGAGAATCCAGTGAAGGCATGTCAAACAGGTGAACACTTTAAGGCAGATGGTGCATGGAAGCACTGGAACCTCACACAGGTAAGGAGACATATTGGCAGAGACTGACAGAGGATTGTGTTAATGGCCACAGCAACAGCTGGGAGGAATGAGGAGGATTAAGGGAGAAGAAAATGGGCCTGTTTACTCTAATCAGCAGAGTGGAGCACAGCAGCATGTGAAGGGCGTAGGTTTGATTTGAACTTTGGTAGGGACACTATTGGTCTTCAGTTTCATTGGTCTGATGTCATTGGTCCTTTGCAAAAATATTCATGCTATTTTTTATGCTTTATGTGAGCATCATGGCACATTTTGTTAAAAGAAAAAAGCAGCATTTCTTGCTACATTAATACTAATCTTATAACCACTACACTCACTAGATGCTGTTTATCAATGTTTAAAGCATCTGTCAGGACTCCTCTCTGCGTGTTTGTGTTTCTGTGTTTGTCTCCCTTCCTCCACCAGGAGGCGCCTGGTTCTGGTCCGCCTCCTCACACACCTGCTGATGGTTTCCTCGTTAACGGGAGTGTTCTTACGCTGCTGATTGCCACTACCTCAACGCCAGAGTGTTTGCCAGTTTAGCTGAGTCAAACTGAGTTTTTGTCAACCTGAGTTTAACTTTGTTTTTGTCTTTGCATCTCGGCAGGAAGTCATCCTGCAAACTGGATTTCTCGGACCTTCTCTCCCTGGAAGGATCAACTAAGCTACAAACTGAGCTGGGGTTCAAACAGGAGGTTTGGATCCACTTTCCCCCAGAGATTGTTTGAGCTTTGCACTGAGAAAGGGATTAATCTCCACTACGACCCGTTCAAGTACCGCAGGAAATCTGAGTGGCAGTCAGTTTCTCCGTTCACCAACTAACAACCGCATTCTGGGTAAACCCTGTTCCGCCCTCCACCGAATCAGACAAATACTGGAACAACGGCACACAGACAGGAGTCAAGGATTCACCTACTTCTCTGAAAACGTGAGTCAGCAACCAAATCCTCTTCTCCAAGTTCACGAGTCAAATTCCCCACTGAGCCTGAACTAACCGCTGTGTCTCCCCCTTATTTTTCAGTTCCGGTTGAGCTGCGTTCAGAGCAACACTTCTCCCTCTATTTACCTCTTCAATAAAACCCGTTAAACCTTTTCCCTGGTCTCCCTGTTCGGTTTTCTGCATTTAGGTCTGAACTTTCGTAAAATCATGACAGCATCACTGGCTCTGATGAATGTGGAATTAGGACTTTTTTCCACTTTGAAAAGGTTTGCATTTAAACTTACCAGCGACTAAGACAGAAGGTAAATATGTTCCTATATAACCAAATATAGTCTAAATATGTCTGTTAGATGTGGATTTATCCTGCGTTTTCTTTTGAAGATATAGAATTGTTCAGAGGTAAAACCACTCTTATTTTTTTATCTAATCTTCTCTCTGTATCATGATAGATAATACATTACAGGGACGGTAAATAAATGTATTTAAATGAGCACTGGAACTATAAGAGGAACTGACACTGAGCATTTAAAATATTAACTTCACTTTAACAAGCTGTACATCTGGGCTGTAGTTACTCTGTGTCGCCAACTTCATTATTTTATCTATGGATGAAACAATTAATCATATTAATCGATTATTTAAATAATCGCCAAATAATTTAGTTATTTGGAATATAGGGCCACTAAAATGTGCCTTTAGCTGACAGAGCGACCCACTTAGAGCAGGAATTATACCAAGATTGGAAAAAATATGTAAACATTTTGCATTTAGGATAAAAAAAAAAGTTTTATTCTTTCAATATTCTCCATCCAGAACTCCTCAAGAGGAAACATTTTTGTTTCACCTGATTTCATTTAGTAAAAAATCTTATCTGTAGTGTATTAGTATCCAAAATAAACAGCCTGATTCAAGCATTATTTACAAAACATTAATGTTTGTACTAATTTACTCATCAGTGTAAATAGATTTACTCTCTTTGTCTTTATTCTATTTCTAGAAGTAGAATCCGAATCAAATAAAACTATTTTTATGTGGAAAACTAAATATAGCAGATCTTCAGCATTGTGTTGTTGTGTTCTACAAATGAAATAAAAGCTGTTATTTATACCTGAACTGCCGTCAAAAATGAAAACATTAAAGGAATAGTACACCCAAAACATGATTAGCCTTCATTTTCTACTCACCCCCATGCTGAACAAAACTCTGGAGTACTTTTTTGATATCTCAAATGCATCTGGAGATCTGGGAGGCTTCTTGCTGTCTGCTGACATTCAAATAATGGAGGTCTATGGCGCCCGAGGCAGAAAGGTCCATAAAAGTCCACAAAAACGTGTCAATATTCCTCCATACTGCTCGTCCAATGTAATCCAAGTGTCCTGAGTGGGTAGCATCCAGAATTTACTCGAAACGAAGTCATTTAGAACATTTTAGAGCATAAACAGTAGTGTATAGGATTTCCTAATAGCGCCCCCATGCGCGCTCACGATTCTACGGAAGCCGGCAGACCAAACCGGAAGAAAGTGCGCATTCAGCGTCTGCTCTGCCGATAATGCAACCGTAGAAGAAGAAATGTGCTGTTTACCTGTGCAAAGAAAGAAACAACGAAAGAAAAATGTCTGAGGACTTCAGTGTTGAGGAAGAGCATGAGTTCTTTGCCGAGCTGAATGCGCACTTTCATCTGGTTTGGTCTGCCGGCTTCCGTAGAATCGTGAGCGCGCATGGGGGCGCTATTAGGAAATCCTATACACTACTGTTTATGCTCTAAAACATTCTAAATCACTTCGTTTCGAGTAAATTATGGATGCTACCCACTCAGGACACTTGGATTACATTGGACGAGCAGTATGGAGGAATATTGACACGTTTTTGTGGACTTTTATGGACCTTTCTGTCTCGGGCGCCATAGACCTCCATTATTTGAATGTCAGCAGACAGCAAGAAGCCTCCCAGATCTCCAGATGCATTTGAGATATCAAAAAGGTTCTCCAGAGTTTTGTTCAGCATGGGGGTGAGTAGAAAATGAAGGCTAATCATGTTTTGGGTGTACTATTCCTTTAATAGCAAAGAAATATTGGTGAAAGGGAATCAGAAATGTTGATGTTTACAGTCTTTGTTCATTTTAGCAGCAGTTTGCTGAACTCGTCTGACTCAGAATATTTAGTTTTATAAAGAAATCCTAACGTTGGTTACTTTTCATTTCTAAGTTCCACAAATCCAACCCCCCCCCCCCCCATGCTTCCTTACAGAACTGCAATCAGAAGCTTTCATCTGTTTTAGCGTAGATAATATTTAGTTTTTTAATTGGGACTAGTCATAGCCTAATATTGATTTTGTTAACCGCTGTATTCTAGCGTCCTTCTTTTTATTTCGCACTATAAGCACGCACACATACAGACTAGAAAACAAGCACTCAGAAAGAGTGAAGGCAGAAAAATCAGAGAGGGGCAGGAAAGAGCCGGCAGCTGCAGCTACCAGGCAGAGGAGCTGCAAGAGGAAAAGAAGCCACTGCTGCAACCATGCTGGATAGTAAATTATAAACATGTTGCTCACATGCAATTATTGGTAGGGACAAGTAGGTCGATCCAAAATTTTGAGAGGACATGTCTCTATGGTCCCTATGCTAACCTGCGCCCATGAGCATGTGATAAGCTGCCAGCCATCTCATAAACAACCAATGAAGCTGTTCAGGTAAAAGGGATAGAAGTGTTTTTTTTATATCTTTTATTAAGCAATTCTACAATTTACACATATTCCATTCATTTGGTGT
This sequence comes from Cyprinodon tularosa, assembly GCF_016077235.1. Lineage (NCBI taxonomy): Eukaryota > Metazoa > Chordata > Actinopteri > Cyprinodontiformes > Cyprinodontidae > Cyprinodon > Cyprinodon tularosa. The sequence goes on along the minus strand of NW_024037845.1, from coordinate 42,397 downwards.
GATGTGCATAAAGAAGACTTTTGAATCTTTTTTCTTTCCCTCCTGTTGGTGGCCCAATTGTTCCTGGTCAGAAAGAAGTTGATCCGTCTGTTGATCAGTCGGGCTTTAATCCAGCAGACATGTTCTGCTCCAGTTCCTGCTGTTGCAACCAACATGTATGAAACTGTGTTCTGTGATATTCAACGATTATGTTGTTTATCCTGTTGTTTGGTTCAAGCCTTTCAGCTTCGTGATTAACTTGCTCTTTTTTTTTATTTAATTGGAAGCCACTCAGACCTCCTCCATGTTTTTCAGAAAACTTTGCTGCAGCAGCCTGACTACAAAAGTGCCCAAAATTGAAGAGACCATTAAAAACAGGAATTCTGGTCCGGTCCATTTTTTCTTGTACCAGTGAATCAATGAGGTTGCTTCTCAGTAAAAATAGATTCAGGATGAATCACTGTGGGCAGAGAGATGGGTTTTCCACCAGTTTCCAGGTAATAATGGGTTATGGACTAGCTGGCTCCTGATCATCCAAACCATTTTCTTCACAGTGTGACTGCCTGGATCACAGTCCTGAGCCCTGCAATGAACTGCATGTTAAAAATAATTTAAAACACACATCAGAACTGGTTTTTAGAACAGCTTCCTCAGAAACAACATCCTCATGCATTGAGGTTTATTCCAGGAAAACCAAACAAATTAAGATAAGTCTACAAATTAGTTCAAGAAGAAAACCGAAATATAATAAAGGGGGAAAAAGGAAGATCAGCCTTTGGTTGGCATGTTCAAATTATTCAGTATACGTGTTTATATTGAAGCAGAAACCAAACCAACTAAACTCCCCCTAAAAAAACATCCCATAGCAAAAACTCTGGTCCTACTAATGATGCTGCTATCAACCTTTAGCCATCAGTTCATCACATTATGCATTTGAAACATCCTTCAGAAACATTTTATATCAGAAACATTAACACCTCATCAAACAGGCACTTGATAAATCACAGCAGCTCTCAGACATGAGCAGCTGTGTTTCAAACTCTACATAGTTCCAAGAAAAAAACAACTGTATTTTCTTTTTTTATTTATAATTTATTTAAAGAAGAAAAACTGTATTTTCTGCTCTAATCAATAACATAGTAATTATTTTTATGAATAGCAACAGTCGTGTCTCTGCCAGTGCTAACAGCTCTTTTAAACAGTTAGCATTTGACAGGAGAAAATAAGATGCACGTAATCTTTGAATTTTGGATGAACTTTCTTTAGTTTGTTCTTTCTGCTCATGCTTGGATGAAATGTTTTTTTTTATGCGGTGGGGGTTTAAAAAGAGCAATATAATCACCTGCAGCCCTGCAGGTGCTGGTATATAAACCAAAATATAGTGATGTTATGAAATGAGCCGAGGCTTTGAGGCGTGTGTCGAGTAGAGGAGGGATTTTTCCGCAAAGCTTGTATTGAGGCCTGCTTCCTTTAGGAGGGAGGCCAAAATCAATGAGGTGCAAAGCCCTGATACCCCCGCTTCAGGAAGTGGTTCCCACCACCCAGAACTTCGACAGGCATCTAAACAGCCTCAGTATTCAGCCAAGATGTTGGAGTTTGGAGGAGAGTCGCTGTCAGTTGGACAGAGTTTGGATAGATTCTAAGAATAGATTGGTTGGAAAAATAAAAAAAACAACCAATCTAGTTTGTTAAAACAAGTTTGGGGAACAGAACAAAGGCTAGGCTAATGAGCTGAATAAGGAGGAGGTGTAAAAAGGACTAACTAGAAGGAAGGCAAGGAGAAAAGGAGAGGCACAAGGGGGCAACAGAGAGTAAGTCAGGAAATACCAAACTGAAAGAAAACAATTACAAAAATACGGACTAACCAAGAAACCAAAAATAAAGCAAAAGAGGGCAGAACCCTGACAGTATCATCAGCATAACAGTGGAGATTAATCCCATGCTGTCTAATAAATCTACCGATTGGGAGCATAGATAAAGTAAAGAGAATTGGTCCTAGCACTGATCCCTGTGGTACTATTTTGAATTTCTGTTTACTAGTTTCAAGTTAAAACTAATCTGGTAAAAAAAAAAAATGTTTTTCAGTTTGGTTCTGCATTAGAACAGATCCTTGATCTTTACTTAACTGATTTCTACTTATACTTAACTGAATGAAGATTATACAAGATTTCAAAAAGAAAAAAAGAGATTTTGAAAGACAGACAAAAGCGAAAGCTTTTCTATTTTTTTTCCTGGTTATTCAAAATGTGACCTGGCCTTTCCGGCTGCTCTCTCTCCTCCGCTGAACTGCAGCTAATGAGAGTGACGGGTCCCTCATAAGGACCTGTGGGAACGCCATCTGTAAGCTCTAAAAACAATTTGCTCTGCAAATTCCCAGAGACCAGGTTGGAGTTCCTCCTGTGAAGGTTTACCTTCCTACAGTGACTGACCAGCAGCAAGCTGTTTACACGCTTGACTTAACCCCCCCCCCACCACCACCAGTCAGTCTGCCTGCCCGGCTGCGTTTCCGTCTCACCAAACATCTTTCTAAAAATGAGTCCCTTTCTATCCGACTTTCTCTTCATGCCCCCCTCCATTTTACTGTTTTTATGCTTTTTTTCTTCCTCATCCAGTTTTGCATTCATTCCTCAGTCTCTAATAATATGGTTTTAAGCAATTATCTACTGGAAAGATGAGAGGAACAACAGGAAGAGAAGGTCGGGGATCAACCCCACTGCTTGCAAAGAAAATGAAGAGGAAATAAATCAGAAATGTGTCATAGCTGGTCCTTCTCACCATGTTGACGCGTCAGACAGACGGAGACCTTATTTGGTCTTTAGCGCTGCTGATGGGCCTTTGCTTATGTTACACTATATTGCCAAAAGTATTTGCTCACCCATCCAAATTATTGGAATCAGGTGTTCCAATCACTTCCATGGCCACAGGTGTATAAATTCAAGCACCTAGGCATGCAGACTGTTTTTACAAACATTTGTGAAAGAATGGGTCGCTCTCAGGAGCTCAGTGAATTCCAGCGTGGAACTGTGATAGGATGCCACCTGTGCAACAAATCCAGTCGTGAAATTTCCTCGCTCCTAAATATTCCACAGTCAACTGTCAGCTGTATTATAAGAAATGGAAGTGTTTGGGAACGACAGCAACTCAGCCACGAAGTGGTAGGCCACGTAAACTGACGGAGCGGGGTCAGCGGATGCTGACGCGCATAGTGCGAAGAGGTCGCCAACTTTCTGCAGAGTCAATCACTACAGACCTCCAAACTTCATGTGGCCTTCAGATTAGCTCAAGAACAGTGCGCAGAGAGCTTCATGGAATGGGTTTCCATGGTCGAGCAGCTGCATCCAAGCCATACATCACCAAGTGCAATGCAAAGCGTCGGATGCGGTGGTGTAAAGCACGCCGCCACTGGACTCTAGAGCAGTGGAGACGCGTTCTCTGGAGTGACGAATCGCGCTTCTCCATCTGGCAATCTGATGGACGGGTCTGGGTTTGGCGGTTGCCAGGAGAACGGTACTTGTCTGACTGCATTGTGCCAAGTGTAAAGTTTGGTGGAGGGGGGATTATGGTGTGGGGTTGTTTTTCAGGAGCTGGGCTTGGCCCCTTAGTTCCAGTGAAAGGAACTCTGAATGCTTCAGCATACCAAGACATTTTGGACAATTCCATGCTCCCAACTTTGTGGGAACAGTTTGGAGCTGGCCCCTTCCTCTTCCAACATGACTGTGCACCAGTGCACAAAGCAAGGTCCATAAAGACATGGATGACAGAGTCTGGTGTGGATGAACTTGACTGGCCTGCACAGAGTCCTGACCTCAACCCGATAGAACACCTTTGGGATGAATTAGAGCGGAGACTGAGAGCCAGGCCTTCTCGTCCAACATCAGTGTGCGACCTCACAAATGCGCTTCTGGAAGAATGGTCAAAAATTCCCATAAACACACTCCTAAACCTTGTGGACAGCCTTCCCAGAAGAGTTGAAGCTGTTCTAGCTGCAAAGGGTGGACCGACGTCATATTGAACCCTATGGATTAGGAACGGGATGTCACTTAAGCTCATATGTGAGTCAAGGCAGGTGAGCAAATACTTTTGGCAATATAGTGTATCTTGCAATGTCATTCCTGGTCTCTGTTAGTGAAACACAGGGTGTTAGCATGAAGACTTTTTGTTCCTTTTTTTCTAATGATCATTTCTGCTCCAAGATACAAAAATCCTCCGTCGTTCAGCAGCGTCTGAAAAACAGAAGGAAGCAAAAACCGTTTCAGGTGGTTTATTAAAGAACCAAACCGAAACTGCATGTTTGGCAGAACACAGAGAATAATAAAGAATTCAGATCAACAGGAAACAATGTTGATAAAAACAGGAGAATATTAACACATATATTTAGTGTTTTCAAGTGTTTGCTAATTTTGTATTAACTTGGAGAAATTAGAAAGTAAAGCAATTTAAAAGTACAGTTGTTCCCCACTTTCCTTGATGGATCCTTGGCTGATCGCCTGGAATTCCTTTATAAACATCAATATTTGTACTAAAATATTCTTTGTGTCATGATTCGTCATGAGAGCAGCTGGAGTGAGGAGACTCAGCCGGAGAACCAGCAACCCAACCTAGTGTGATCGGATTAGGCAATCCCTTCCAGCCAACAGCCTGTTTCAGATTTCCTGCACAGCGTTGAGGTAATGAAACGTTCTCGCGGTCTGTGGCGCCGGCTCGGTTTGCTGGGTTAGCAGGGGCTGCATTATGTGGAAGAGACTGATCAGATTTAGTGTTTCGTTTGTCTGAAAGCTGTCAGAAAAAAAGTCCTAACTAGAGACACTGATGTGTCTATGACCATAAAGTAGTGAATCTATTTATTTAGTCTTATTTATACTATTTTAAATTGGGCTCATAGTTATGGAGGACCAGCTCTACCACATTCAAAAATCAATACAGAAATGAAAAAATGCTCAATAAATAAACATACAATTAGTTGCCCCCCCAAAATAGAATAAACAAAGAAATGTAGGTAGAAATTAAATTATACAGTGAGATATAAACATATATATCTCTTTTAATTAGCTTCTTTGTTTATTTGCCTTTGTAATAGTTATCTTATTCATTTATTGTCCGTTATAATCCTCAACTTTATTAATTAATTACTTATTTGTTATATAATTGAAAATAGTTTTTATATAGTTATATTTTTTGTGTTTTTTATTCTTCTTTGTATTTTTTTACCCTATTTATTTCTTCAATGCTTTTTGTTCTATTATTTTCTATTTGCATTTCTTCCTCATTATGCAAATGAGGAAGGGGTGTGTCTTAGAGTGTCTATCGGTCGATGGTGCGTATTGGAGCCATCTGGTCATTCAGTCTTCTCTCTACATCTTCTTTTCTTTCTAGCTCTATTTTGCCTGCTCTATGTTTCTAAGTAGATTTTTCTTCTTTCTCTTAAACTGTTCCACCAGTGTTGCTATTTTCCTTCTTTCTTCTTTCTATCAGTCTTCTAATCTTCTTCCTCTCCTCTTCTATCAATCGTAACTATTCCAAAACAAGGACGTTTAACAATCAAAATCCCTTCCAAACACATTTAATCTCATCATACATATTATGATTATGACTTTTATTATTGCTGTTGTTTTTATCTCACCTAATTAAAGGCTAATCACCGCAATATTTGGAGCTATAAGTAGAAACCGCATTATAAATGAAGATTAAACCGGCGGTTATCTCTTCCTCCATTGTTCTCAGATCATGCTTTTGCTTTTACTGGCTCTTATTTTTATAATGAGGAACTTTTATACATCCAAACCAATTAATAGAAAAATAGAGTTAAGCCTGGAAGTTTATGCTCATAGATCACAACCACAAAACAACCAAAAAACAAACAAAAAAACAATAATGTATAACTCTACTTATAATAACTATCTGAAGATGAGGACTGGTGGGGATTGGTGGCGTAGAGGTTAGGGCATTACGCCTGGATCCCAGAGGTTCTGAGTTCAAGCCCCACTCCCACAGACTGACACTCTGGGTTCCTGAGCAAGACCCTTAACCTCACACAAGGGTTCACCTCACCTTTGGGTGAATCCTTGTTGATCCCTGGAGATCCACCGTACCAGACTAGCGCCTTACAAGGAGTTTCAATCATTCTGTTTAATTTGATCTGAGCCTATTTACTCATGCCAGCTGCAGCTGATGGTCTTTCTTACTTTTTGCTGATTAGCTTGGTTTATGTTACATTTCTGGGCCTCATTTTTAGTAAAACAAACACATCAGCGTGCTTTTTTTTTACCTAGGCATGCACCAAACATTTATCCCAGTTAGATCAAATGAACAGATTAACACTGGGCAGCTGCTACAAGTTCTGATAAGAAACTTCCTCATCTGTTTTAACCCTATAATGCCAAATTTATCATATTTGATACATACGGTTTCTGAAATGTTTTGCGTCTGACACCTTTTGCATAATTTAATGGTAAAAACTTTGCTCAAAATGCTATTGTACACAATCAGAAATACCTGATAACAGCCAGTAGAAGACTACACAAAAAATAATCTTGACTTATCGCATAGTAATAAATTATTAATATCAAAAATGTATTTCTGTTTTTTCTTTTTACATATTTTGTTAAAAGGGCGAATAAGGACTTCAAACCAAAAAAAAGTAATTTTCTGTTTTGTCTTATTCTTGGATCGGGCTTTAAAGGGTTAAAAGTGCGGCGCTCTGCTCCTTATCTATATGTTAACTGCTGCTAACCAGCTAGCTAACAGCTGTTGCTGTGTGCAGCATGCTTACACACTCTTTCTACCTTAATAACAGTCTACACTTAACATTGACCCCTTCTTTCATAAAATGGTAAAATCCAGACATTTCTGGGGCGGCTTTACTCGGGGACAGGTGGTCCAAATAGGAGACTGTCCCTGGAAATTAGAGACATCTGGCAACCGTAGCTAATAGGTCTTTTGTCCAAAAAAATAAAAAATCACAGCAGTTCTGTTCAGAATGAATTCCAGTGGCCCTGGTCCTTCCTGAACTTTCTACACGTTTTCTGTTCCAGAAGTTACTTCAATAGAAGCTTGATCCCAGAGAGTCACTTTCTTTTCACAAAATGAGAACTACTTAAACCAGAGTCCCCTGGATACCGACATGCCAGTTGCAGGTGTAGTGATCGATAGTTCTGCCATCAGCCAATAAAAATGTCATTTAGAATTGCAGAGCTTCAAGATATCTACAGGTCCCTCTCAAAATATTAGCATATTGTGATAAAATTCATTATTTTCTATAATGTAATGATAAAACTTGAAAATTCATATATTTTAGATTCATTGCACACTAACTGAAATATTTCAAGTCTTTTATGCACTACTTCATTTATGCACTACTTTTGCACGCCACCTATCACCTTACTTGGATTTATTCACTTTAATTGGACTTTTCACTCTATTTGGATTTAGGTTTTTACATATACATAGATATACGTACAGATATATATATAGAAGAGCTATATGTGTATATATATTTGATCTCTTTTTATTCTTATTTTTTATCTTTATTATATTGTATAGTTGGATGTGTGTATATATCATGTAAAACTGTAACTAGAGCGTGTAACAAAAGTAATTTCCCTCTGGGATTATTAAAGTATTTCTGATTCTGATTCTGATTCTGATTATCGTCTTCATACGGATGATTTTGGCATACAGCTCATGAAAACCCAAAATTGTCATCCCACAAAATTAGCATATCATGAAAAAGGTCTAAACGAGCTGCTATGCACCTAATCATCTGAATAAACAACTGCCGACCTGCCTGCTGTCCAGAACGCCATCATTGACCCCCTCAAGCAAGAGGCTATGACACAGAAAGATATTTTTCTGAACCAATAGGCTGTTCCCAGAGTGCTGCTGCATCAAGGCACCTCTGTGGGAAGGAAAAAGTGGCAGAAAACGCTGCACAACCAGAAGAGGTGACTGGACCCTGAGGACGATCGTGGAGAAGGGCCGATTCCAGACCTTAGGGGACCTGTGGAAGCAGTGGACTGAGTCTGGAGTAGAAACATCCAGAGCCACCGTGAACAGGCGTGTGCATGAAATGGGCTAAAGGTGCTGCATTCCCCAGGTCAAGCCACCTTTGAACCAGAAACAGCAACAGAGGCGCCTGACCTGGGCTACAGAGAAGCAGCTCTGGACTGTTGCTCAGTTTTACACGTCATTTGGAAATCAAGGTGCCAGAGTCTGGAGGAAGACTGGGGAGAAGGAAATGCCAAAATGCCAGAAGTCCAGAGTCAAGTAGCCTCAGTCAGTGATGGTCTGGGGTGCCATGTCAGCTGCTGGTGTTGGTCCACTGGGTTTTATCAAGGCCAGGGTCAATGCAGCTACCAGGAGATTTTGGAGAACTTCATGCTTCCATCTGCTGAAAAGCTTTATGGAGATGAAGATTTAATTTTTCAGCACCACCTGCCAGCTGCTCACGGAGCCAAACCACTGGTAAATGGTTTACTGACCATGGTATCACTGGGCTCAATTGGCCTGCCAACTCTCCTGACTTGGACCACATAGAGAATCGGAGGGATATTGGGAAATTTGAGAGACACAAGACCCAACACTGTGGATGAGCTAAAGGCCGCTATGGAAGCATCCTGGGCCTCCATGACACCTCAGCAGGCTAATTGCCTCCATGCCACGCCACATTGAAGCAGTCATTTCTGCTAAAGGATTTCCCACCAAGTATTGAGTGCATAACTGTACAGAATTATTTGAAGGTCGACCTTTTTGTATTGAGTTTTTTGTAACACTTCTTTTATTGGTCGGCTAAAAGACTTTGAGTTTTTATTAAACCTGCTTTGTAACGGACCTCAGACCTTCTCCTTCAATAAACATAAAGAGGAGGATATTACATGGATGGTGTATCGTGCACAGCATCTCTTTACAAGATTAAAGTTTCCTTTACTCACTTCATACTCTCTGAATAGAACCAGAAGTGAGGCTGGTATTATAAAATCTTCTGCATCTGTAACATAATCATCCTTTCAAGCTAAATGGTGCTCGGAAGAAATTGAAGATGATTTAACACGCAATTTAAAGTGTTGTTGTGCAACAACAGCCTGGGTTCTTTTTTTTTTATTTGCCCATTTTCAGTCTGTTGAATGTTTCACTTTTGATACAATCCCAATATGGCATGGCGATCTAGAAAAATAGACCAAATGGTGATACTAGCTTTGCTATTCTCCAACAGCAAACCCTGTAAGCTTGTGTAGATTTTGTGAAGATTAAACTACAGCTTTCCAATAATATTAGAATGTTAGAACAAAATAAGTAAACTGAAAGTGTTTTAGTCAATAAACCCTTAACTAGGACAGGAACTGTCATGGTCTTGGTGCTCATGGTTGGCTTTTTCATTTACTATTGCTCACCTGTCATATTGGCCCGGTGGCTCATTAACACTGATCATTTCCACCTGGTTCCTCAAGTATTTATGTTGTTTGCCTGCATTCCATCAGTGCCAGATTCATCGAGCTGTTGTAAGAGTAACTCAAGTATTCAAGTCAGTTTGTCTGTTATTCTGATCCTGACCTGTTTTCTACTTTGGATATTCAAGTTTTTGCGTTACCCTTGTCTGTTCTGTCTGTTTTGCTTTTTTGTACTAGTATCAGCTGATATTTCTCTCCAGGATGGAGTCACAGCCAAACAGGAACAGACCAGATGAAGCTACTATGAGAAAAAGCAGAGAGAGCAGAACGTTAGAGATTGAACTAACAGATTCTGCAGAGTGGGAGAATAGAGATAGAATGAAGCAGAATGATGAAAAAGGGATCCCTATGTCCTCCAGCAGTCTAAGCCTATAGCAGCAGAACTATAGAGATAGCTCAGGATAACCTGAGTCACTCTAACTAGAAGCTTTATCAAAAAAGAAAGTTTTAAGCCTAGCCTTAAAAGTAGACAGGGTGTCTGCCTCACGGACTAAAACTGGTAGTTGGTTCCACAGGAGAGGAGCCTGAGAACTAAAAGATCTGCCTCCCATTCTACTTTTAGAAATTCTAGGAACCACTAGTAAACCTGCAGATTGAGAGCGAAGTGCTCTGTTAGGAACATAAGGAAGTTTGTGGATCTCCTGATAGTAGAAGTAACAAATGCATGAACTAGTTTCTCAGCATCACCCCTGGACAGGAGATTGCTCATTTTAGCAATATTCCTCAGATGAAAGAAGGAAATTCTAGAAACCTCTTTGATCTGGGATTTAAATGACAGGTCCTGATCGAAAATAACACCAAGATTTTTTACTTTTTTTTATCTGAAATCAGTTTAATCCCATCCAGATGAAGTGACTGGCTAATCAGTTTCTTTGTCAGAGACTCTGGTCCAAAGACTATAACTTCTGTTTTGTCTGCATTCAGAAGCAGAAAGTTAAGAGTCATCCAGGTTTTTATGTCTTCAGACATGCCTGTAATCTATGTAATGGGTTAGCTTCATCTGGATTATAGACAGATATAGCTGGGTATCATCAGCATAACAGTGGAAACTAATCCCATGCTGTCTAATAAGTCTAGCGATTGGGAGCATGTATAAAGTAAAGAGAATTGGTCCTAGCACTGATCCCTGTGGTACTTTTAAGATTTTAGGTGTGAGAACAAAACAGAAATGCATATCAGAAGGTGTTATTGTTCAAATAGAAACATAAGAAAATTATTTTCTTAAATTATGAGAACAATGAAACAAAATTATTTGTTTTAGTAAAAGTTAGATTGTACGGTATATTAGTAATTGTAATTACTAAAGGAACGGGTATAAAATTATGTCATGATTAATGTTGACCTGGAAAAGAGGTGGTATTAGAAAAAGTGTTAACTTTTTATTTCCGAGCATGAACTTTTAAGTACAATAAAAATACCTACTAATGTATTAATTTACATGGTTGTTTTCAGAAGCCTTATGTCTAGTGTTAGGTTAAAAAATGTAGGTTCGTAAAAGAACGACTGAGTCCACACAGAAAGGGATTTTCAACAGCTTCTGCAAAAGGGGAGAAAGAGCTGCAACCCAACACACCACTCTCTCTCTCCGACCACCCTCCTGCAGTGCTCTTTTATTAACAGAACATAACACATGGTTACAAAACAGAGTATTGTTCTGACAGAACAATTGATCAGGTCATAAGACAGAATGCTCCACTGATTGAATCACAAGACAGAGTGAAGCATTTCATTTCTCAGTGTTTCATATGTACATACATTCATTTTATAATCATCATTGAATAAACCTAACATCTAGAAAAGATTATCTGCTCCAGAGTCTTCATTTTTATAGTGCATTGTTTTAGGATTGTTTGAATCTTTTGTCATGTGCAGTCACTTACTTTCTAAACCTTTTAAATCAGGCTCACACCTGAAAGGCTGCACAGTGTCTGGGAGAGAAGAGTTGTTTTCTTTTTCATTGGGATCTTTCAGAACAGAAAATAATCATCCCCATCACAGGTCGAACTCTTTCCTAGGGTTTATTCAACATTTTACTCTTTCTTCAACTGTCTGTAACTTATTTGCATTTACTGTATATGACCACTTCACAGCTTTTGCAGGTTTTTAGGTTAATAAGAGAAATATTTTCCAGATTAGAACATTGAGCGGCTTTTTAAGATTTTCCTGTTCTCAGGAATATACCTCAGCTCTATATTGGTTATTTATTCTCCATGTTCAATTTAGTAATCAAACCCGAGTTATCAAACCCAGAGTAATCGAACCTTGAATTTTCAAAATCATAGTAATCAAAAGCAAGGTTACCAACACCACAGTGATCAAACCCAACGTAAGGAAACCCAGAGTAAAGGTCAGAGCAGACTCTTCCTGCTGAGGAGACTGAGGGGGGGGGGCTCCTAAAGACCTTCTCTGACTCTGCTGAGGCATCAGCCATCTTCTATTAAGTGTCTGTCGGAGCAGCGGCTCATCTGTAGGTGAGAGGAAGCGGCTGGATCAGCTGATCAGGAAGGCCAGCTCTGATTGGATGCCCTCCGGACTCAGTGCAGGAGGTGGGAAACAGACAGATCCAGACTAAATGAACATCTCCCCCCCATGCTGGTTCAGCTGGTGCTGAACTGGACAGCTCCTTCAGTGACAGACTGCTGCACCTTAAATGCACCAGGGAGCGTTATCACAGATCCTTCCTCCCAGCAGCTGGAAGACTCTAGAACCACCACTGTTCCCAACAACCTCAACCAGTTCTTCCATTCATGCTGATTCTGCTCAGTTTCTACCTTAGTCAGTTAAATAACCTGCTGCTGTCATTCTGCACATCTCTGATGTTGCTGCTAAATATCCATTACTGGAAAAATTTCCATAGCTGCATATTGGTTATTTATTCTCCAGCTGATCAGTATTTATAATGTCAAAACACTTTACAGTACAGTTTTTTATTGTTTATCTCTTGACTCTTCACTATTATGTTATTCTTATACATTTTTCCAAGGTCCAAATTTGTGTGACAATTTTTTCTATAATTTTTAGCTGCTGTAAACACCAGAATTTCCCCATTTTGCCAAAATAAAGGGATTTTGTATTCTATTCTATTCTATTCTATTCTATTCACATCTTTGCAAAGATAAAATTATAGGCCGACTGAGTGAATTACCATCTATCTCCTTTGTTTAACTGGATTGCAAAGTTATATACTTTTTTTCTGCAACACGTGGATTAACTCTTCCATTACTCTCTCGCATAAAACAATTCGTCTATTTACAGATGATAAAACATGGAAGTGCGTGCTAACAGGCATGTTTTTGGCTGTATTAAGCAGACTTTCTTTTGTTCCATGTTGAACATTTCTTACAACATTAAGAAGAATAACTTCCATGTTTTACAGAAATGTACCAAATTCAGGGAGGATGAATAATGAAATATTAAGCCACGTTTTTAATCTCATTTGAATTCCCTGTAACTTCTGAACATGTGAATTATGTCCTGAGATGACAGGCGGCCTTTTATACTGCAGTGCTCCATCACCTCAGTAACAGGCAGCCTACCAGGCGTAACGCAGCTCACAGCCTGAGAAGATGCTTTGAACGCTGATAAACCCTTTTACTTCAGGCTAAACTCAGGTTTGTGCTGCGGAGCGGATTAGCACTGCTGGAATGAGGAAAGGTGTTGTTGAGGGCTGGGTGTGCAGGAGAAGCCAAGCGAGACAATTATGCTTCCTATCTGAGCAGACGGGAAGATTCCCTCCAGTGTAATGAAATGTCTGTGTTTTCCCTAAGTTCATGTTTTTTAGGAAGCAGCTGTTGTTGTTTACACAGCAGCCCTAGATAGATAGTTTCTTATCAAACGAGTATCCTGTAGTATCCAGATATTCTAAGTCAGGTTCAGCAAAGTGGTTATCACTAATATATCCATTACCGTTACTACAAAGGCAGTTTTTAAAGAAAATATGAGGAGTATGGAAGTCAGATAAACCAATTTCATCTTAACTTTCTACAGACTTAAATCATGTCAAACAGTTAATGCTCTCACCAGAGAGCGCTATAATGCTACATTCAGACTGTAGGCAGCAGAAGCAGCTAGTTTATATGCAAAGTTAATGGTTGACTCTCGTTAAGGCACAGAAAAAGGTCCTGCAGCGCGTCTGAGCAGCAGGAGCAGCGTCTCATGAGCTTCTGATCATATGACACGTGTGACGCACTTCAGAAGCAGCAGCTGCTGGAGTTGGAAACATTGAACTTTTGCTGTTCGAAGCGCCACATAAACCAATCAGAAGCTGATCTGGGAGCTGGCAGGGAGTCAGACACAGCGCTGCTGATGCAGAGCACTATGATCACTCCTCTGAAACAGTTTATTAACGCCTGAATTAACTTCAAATGTCGAAACCTGCGGGCAAAATATGTACGCTTATTATCCTGCAGTTTGAATTACATACATGTAAAATGCTAACATCTGCTTCCAGCGGCCATGAACAGTATCAGCAAACCGCAAAGAGGCGAGCGGGCCTGGGGCAGCTGCTGTCATAATCCTGGCGCTGATGGTTGGGTTTTCTGCTCCTGCTCACCTGCCTAATTGGCCCTGTGGCTGATTACTGCCAATCTGATTCACCTGTTCCCTGCAGCTATTTAGGCTGTTTGCTTTCCTGCCATCAGTGTCGGATTATTCAACCTGTCAGTGTGAGTTAGCCAAGCCGTCAAAGTAAGTCTTCTGTTCTGTGAAATTCTTCTCAGTTTTTTGCCCAAAGGTATTTTGCTGACCTCGGCTTGGATTCTCCTTGGATACCTATCCGGCTCTTGGATCTCCTGGTTTCTCACACTGCACTGGACTGGATTCGGCTTCGCATAATCCCTCACGGAAACTGTAGCTCGCTCTGCGTCGGCTGGCGCCGGCTCCCCCACACTCTGTTCTCTGAAGCGGTAACGACCACAAGCGGTGGACTGTCTCCCCCCCGGGTTTCTCCTCTCTGAGTTTCGGACTGAACTGTCAACCAGGTCAGTGACTTCTTGTTGTCTTCTCCACTCTTCATTCCTGTCACTGACCTGAGTTTTCTGTCTCAGCAGAGAATCAGAGAACCCGCTCTGAGGAGTTTCCATCGTCCTCTTTCAGTTATTTTTTGAAATAAAAAATAACTGTTTGAAGCTTTCTGTTTGTCTGCTGAATATCGGGTCCAACCTTCAGTTGGCGTTACAGCTGCTGTTGGGGATTCCCAGTGACCGCCGGTATGTGGGGGACTGAGCTGAAACTGCAGGCTTTTTGCTTCTTCTGCTGTGTTTCGGGCTGAATGTAGCATTAGAGTCTTGTTGCACATCTAAGAGTTGAAGGTCGCTGAACTCAGAAAGATGTTTGGAAGAATTCCAGCTTAACTTTAAACACTCTCCTCAACCACAGCGGATGTTTAATATCTACAGGTGCTGGTCATAAAATTAGAATATCATGAAAAAGTAGATTGATTTCAGTAATTCCATTTAAAAAGTGAAACTTGTATATTATATTCATACATTACATACAAACTCATATATTTCAGATGTTTATTTTGTTTAATTTTGATGATTACAAATGACAACAAATGAAAATCTCAAATTCATCATATCAGAAAATTAGAATATTACTGAAGACCAATAAAAACAAAGGATTTATAGAAATGTTGGCCAACTGAAAAGTATGAACATGAAAAGTATGAGCATGTACAGCACTCAGTATTTAGTTGGGCCTCCTTTGGCCTGTATTACTGCAGCAATGCGGCGTGGCATGGAGTCGATCAGTCTGTGGCACTGCTCAGGTGTTATGATAGCCCAGGTTGCTCTAATAGTGGCTTTTAGCTCTTCTGAATTGTTGGGTCTGGTGTATTGCATCTTCTTCTTCACAATACCCCATAGATTTTCTATGGGGTTAAGGTCAGGAGAGTTTGCTGGCCAATTAAGAACAGGGATACCATGGTCCTTCAACCAGGTACTGGTAGCTTTGGCACTGTGTGCAGGTGCCAAGTCCTGTTGGAAAATGAAATCTGCATCTCCAAAAAGTTGGTCAGCTGCAGGAAGCATGAAGTGCTCTAAAACTTCCTGGTATGTGGCTGCGTTGACCCTGGACCTCAGAAAACACAATGGACCAACACCAGCAGATGACATGGCACCCCAAACCATCACTGACTGTGGAAACTTTACACTGGACTTCAAGCAACGTGGATGAAGTGCCTCTCTTCTTTTCCTCCAGACTCTGGGACCTTGATTTCCAAAGGAAATGCAAAATTTACTTTCATCAGAGAACATGACTTTGGACCACTCACCAGCAGTCCAGTCCTGTTTCTCTTTAGCCCAGGCAAGACGCTTCTGACGCTGTCTGTGGTTCAAGAGTGGCTTGACACAAGGAATGCGACAGCAGAAACCCATGTCTTTCATACGTCTGTGTGTGGTGGTTCTTGAAGCACTCACTCCAGCTGCAGTCCACTCTTTGTGAATCTCCCCCACATTTTTGAATGGGTTTTGTTTCACAATCCTCTCCAGGGTGCGGTTATCTCTCTTGCTTGTACACTTTTTTCGACCACATCTTTTCCTTCCCTTCGCCTCTCTATTAATGTGCTTGGACACTGAGCTCTGTGAACAGCCAGCCTCTTTAGCGATGACCTTTTGTGTCTTGCCCTCCTTGTGCAAGGTGTCGATGGTCGTCTTTTGGACAACTGTCAAGTCAGCAGTCTTCCCCATGATTGTGTAGCCTATAGAACTAGAATGAAAGACCATTTAAAGGCTTTTGCAGGTGGTTTGAGTTAATTAGCTGATTAGAGTGTGGCACCAGGGGCCATCAATTTTGAACCTTTTCACAATATTCTAATTTTCTGATATGATGAATTTGAGATTTTCATTTGTTGTCATTTGTAATCATCAAAATTAAACAAAATAAACATCTGAAATATATGAGTTTGTATGTAATGTATGAATATAATATACAAGTTTCACTTTTTAAATGGAATTACTGAAATCAATCTACTTTTTCATGATATTCTAATTTTATGACCAGCACCTGTATAAAGTTTTCTGAAGGGTTTGTTGGTAACAAAGCTAAACATGAAATACATTTTGTGAAAAATGCATTTTTGTAATTGAAGATGATTATTAGTTTATTATTGCTGCCCTAAATGATCCATTTGAATCGTTTCTCATCCATCAGGAGATAATGAACCCATACTGGTCCTATCATCACATATCAGATAGTTTATTAGTATTATTATAATGAACTTTTTATTTGTTTTTGTAGAATTTTTTTTTTATTTCAATTACAAAGAAATGATTCTTAACAGAATATCCTCTCAATAAATGTTCTCAAACTAAAGATATGTTTTTACTTGTTTTGATGTTTGTTGTTATGCACCAACAACAGACAGAATTAATGCTTTTCACACGTTTTTAAGGAACGTTTATCATTTTCTAATGGAGCTTTTCTGGAAAGCATTAAACAGATTACAGATACTTTTTATGATTATAATAATAACAGCAATTTTGAACTTATAGAGTAAACAACATAGAAAAAATGTAATGTTTACAGCTTCAGCCGCCGTTCAGTTACTGCCTGCTTTTGCAAAAGATCTTTTCCTGAAGCTCATCGTTCTTTCTCTGAAAACAACAGTTCAATCACTTCAACTCAGACATTAGTTTAATCTTCACTGCTTTAAAAACACTCCTAACTTTTCTGTCTGCAGAATAAGGCTTCCACATTGAAGCATGGAGGTACGGAAGGAAAAGACTTAAAAAGGAAATTTTATTAGTAAACTTTTTTTTTTTAATTTCTGATAAATTTCATTTTGGAAAAAATGACCAAAACTAAAGATTAAAACAGGAGAGATAAAAGAGCTAAAGCTGTGTTCAGGTTTAGCAGCTCATAGTTATGGATGTTCTTCTGTTTGCAAAAAGGTTCGACTCATTTTTTTTTAATCTAACCTAAAGCTTGGTCAAATGTAGCTGACATGAGAATCATATCCAGCTGGGTTCATATCAATCTAACTCTATCTGTGCTATTATTATTTGACCTTTGGTCATACCTTCTGCTAACATTAAAAAGTTCGCAGAAAGGACACAGAAGTACAAAGAGCCTCTTTAACAGCAGATATAATGATGAATTTTATATTCATCCTGAAACATTCTCATGTTTATTTTTGTAAAGAAGTTTTCAGGTCAGATCGATGTTGAAGAAAACTGAAGTGATTCAGTTTACAAAGAGATAATAGATAATCTTTTCTGTCCTTTCATATTCAGTCCCATCAGGCAATTATTGACATTATTTACAGATAAAATTACTTTTTATAAACAGCCAATTAGTTCATTTTTGTATTTGAGGGAATCAGACCACCTTTGACTTTACAATGTTTCCTTGTAATGATAGAAAAATATTAATAAAAGCCGAAATATTTCCATATAGGAGGTTTTAGGTTCTAGTGTTTCAATTTGGTTTAGCAGCAAAGCTCAGATCCCACGGCTGAAACTATACTTGTTCTAAACTTGCTCAGTGTGACTTAGTTAATCCTTTGGGGGGGACAAAGCAAGTTTAGACTCAGAGAGACAAGGCTAAGGTTAGACTCTGCTAATCTGAGTTTGGCTAGAGTACCCAATACTGGCAAACACTCTGGCGTCAAGGTAGTGACAGCCTGCTGCTTAAATACTCCTCTGGTAAAGACCCAACGAGCCGCAGGTGAGAACAGGGCCCCATCTGGTGGTGGAGAGAAGAAAAACACCAAAATAACCCACACAAACTGGAATCCTAACAATTTAACTGGTTGATCTGAAACTAAAGGTGTCATAAAACGGGACAGATGGACCCAGAACTCAGGCGAGACAGACTATGGGGAGTTTCAAACTGTTTAATAAAAACTAAAACAGAGACAGAACAGAAACGGAATGCAGGCTGCTGTGGATCAGCGGACCTGCAGCGGCTGCGAGGGAAGGTGGAGCATCGCCCATACCTGATATTCTGGTTGTTGGAGAAACACTGTTAAGTGACTACGGTAATTTGACATAAAAGGATTATGCGTGTGAGTCACTGACCTCGTTTAACAATTCAGTTAATCCTCTTGGATAAGGCAGGATCAGCCGATGCACTGCCAACGAGTACGTAGCCCGGTCAGGGGTTCCGATCCCAACAGGAACAGGCAGATCCAGGGTTCAAGGGATCCACAGAGCGTTCAGGTAGGTTCAGAGTTCCATCAGTTGAGCAGTAAGCTAAAACAGACACGCTCAGATGGATACAGGCGGGCCCAGTGGTTGAGAGGAACAGAGAGAACACATGGTACCAGGAGAACTGCAGAACTTTAAACTGGAGCCAGGACCATGGGACTAAACACTGGCTCTCCCCGCACACTGAGCCAAAACTGAGAGGGCTCTGCGGAGAAGAGCCAGCACCTAAGACAAACACTAAAATCCTCTCCACACACTGGCCCTGCAGAGTCAGGACACGAACAATCCAGTTAACTCAAAATCAAACTAAAATAAACAGGAATAACTAATTATCTGGCCCCGATAGCTGGACTGAACGGTATATAAAGCAGCAGGAGCATGTTGATAAGATGTATAGTAATTAGAAAGAGGGGAGGGAACAGCAGGTGAATAAAGTGAGCAATTAGGTCAGCTACCGGGGCTGTGATCATAATACCTGGTCAATTTATGCCTCATGTATTGGGTTAATCAACTAGACTGGTGGGTTTTCCTACCAGCATGTTTTTAAATCTCTCTTCTCACATTTTATTTTGAGAATACATTTGATGGAAGGCAATATGAGCGCACCACAGCTGTGATTCTCTGCAGCAAGTAAGAGGAACAGCTTCCAGGCTTACTTCAGCTCCCACCTGTTGATGAGACAGACCACATCCAAGAAGCAGCACTATTGTCCTTCTGAGAATCAGAGCAAATGCAAAGTTCAGCCTGCAGGCTCAAATGAAGGATTTAATTACAGGCATCATTAAAAACCCCAACTGCTATTCCAAAGCTAATACAGCTGCTGTAAGACACTGGACTTCCATTTGCATTAGGAGTGACATTTCTTTTTCCAAGTATACAGCTATTAAATGCAGTGACTGTACCTTAGAAAAGGTCAGACACTTCTCTGCTAAGTGGTGTGTTTGCACAAACCAGAAGTCTGTGTGTAGGTGAAGCCTAAATATAGTCTTTCATTACATGTCGCTTCTCAGCAGGAGAGACTGGCAGGGACAAGGGAAGGAAAGACACCGAAACAGTCCCAACGTTGTTACAAATACCTTTCTGATGCTGAAAGATTGTTTGGGTAATGACTGAAACACGCCTCCCTGAATACATTTTAATTAAATTCTATTCAGTTTATTTCTATAGCGCCAATTCTCAAGACATGTCCTCTCAAGGTACTTTCCAGTTCACCAGATCATTCAGTCAAATTGATTCAAATTTTTCTATCTAAGGAAAACCAGCTGATTGCATCGACTCATTGACTCTTCAGCAATCCCTCACACTAAGCATGCTTGTAGCGACAGTGGAGAGGAAAAACTCACTTTGAACAGGAAGAAACCTTCAGCAGAACCAGGCTCAGTGTGAGCGGCCATCTGCTGAGGCCCACTGGGGTTCAAGGAGACAGAAGCAGACATAGAAAAAGAAGCATAGATACAAAAGGCAACTGTCAACCAGCTCCACAGGCGGCCCCGTCCAGGAAACACACAGCCAGGCAGACGAGCTCCGAGCCAGCTCCCATGTCAGAGGATGAAGAGAGCACATCCAGTTAGTCACAGTCAGAGAAACAGGACTACACTGGAAAACAGGCCAAGCTCCAACATCTAGAAACAAAGGTGTTGATGGAAGCAGCACAGCTGATATTTCTCTCCAGGATGGAGTCACAGCCAAACAGGAACAGACCAGATGAAGCTACTATGAGAAAAAGCAGAGAGAGCAGAACGTTCGAGATTGAACTAACAGATTCTGCAGAGTGGGAGAATAGAGATAGAATGAAGCAGAATGATGAAAAAGGGGTCCCTATGTCCTCCAGCAGTCTAAGCCTATTGCAGCACAAATGCAGAAAATAGCTCAGGATAAAGTATTTTGGATGAGGTATAAGAAAGTTAGAGCCTCATGTTCAGGGGAAAAAAACTGCTTAAAAGAATAATTTGGATTTAATTAAATGCAATTAAGAGCAGATCTCTGTTTATATAATCTGATTTATAGCTGAAGTTCTCATCCGGGAAAAGACTAAGGCCACTTATTCCCACAGAATATTAATAGACATAATATTAATAAACATATAATAGACATTAAATATGTTTTGGTACGTTTCCATAAAGGAAGTCTGTCTGAGTGATATTTAATCCAGTTGAGGAAAATACGAAAAATACACAAAAAATTGGTCTGTCCTCCAGAGGTGTAGCCAGAAATTTTCTATAAGGGTGGCCAAGCAATAACCAGTGTACACCAAACCGAAAATGGATCGGCGCCAGAACCTCAGCGTCAATCTACACTATAGCAACTGGAAAATTAACAAGCACAATGTCCATATTTTCTGAATAAAGACAAAATATATTTTCCTACAGCCTTTGCTAACAATTAGACGTATATATCTAAACATCAGTAATTTATAGATAAAAAGGTATAGTGGATAAAATTCTTTCAGGTCTGAGTTCTGCGGCAAACATCTTTTCCATTGTCATTACTTACCTACTTTTATCAGTAATCGCTCTGCATAAAATTGATATTTACAAGCACTAATATCTGCATGAATTGATTATTAAATAAGTTTTTACTAAAATAGTTATTTATCTATATTTTACTGAAGACTCCTAAATGGCTCGAAGACACATAATTTTCTCGTTACCTCATATAACACAAGCTCTAGTTCTGAAAAGAGCAGAAATTCTGTATTTAATCTCTTTAATAGTAGTATAGTGATGTGCATAATTAACCACAATGTTTTTGTTGTCAAGTAAGTTAATGTATGTAAAATTTAAATACTTTGAAATATCCACTTGAGAGTATTACTGGTGTCACCATCTGTATAAGAGGGAAAAAATGATAGGGGTGGCCAATGATCAGCTAAGGGTGGCAGGGTCACCCCTGGCCCCCCATTTAGCTCCGCCCCTGCTGTCCTCTAAAAGAGTAAAAATGAAAGAGTAAAATTATGTTTAATATTAAACACTTTAGAAGAGTCCTGCTCTTTAGAACCCCATCAGCAGAACAGAACTTATCATCGCTTTAAATAATCTGATTCCACTCTTACTTGAAAATTATTCTTTAAACTCAAAGTTGATGCAAAGATACAAAAGTAAGCTTCAAGGTGTTTTTAAGGTAGAAATTACACCATTTAATTTGTAGTGAACTTATCAAGAATTATCCAACGTTTAAATGTGTGTTAAAGCTGCAGAGCCTGATCATCCAGGGGGGGGTCAGATGAAGCGGCGGAGCCGGGGGCAGCGGATAAAGCTCATAAAGCCATTGGTCTGCCTGCTCTGCTCCAACAGAGGGGATCCTCAGTAAGAGCTGCCAGGAACGCTGCAGCCTGACCATGACTCCGGCTGAGGCTTTCAGGGAAGAGGATTTGCAGCTGGGGTTTAGCAGTAACTCGTCAACATGAAAACACAACCTGTTTAAATCCATAATGTTGCTGCAGGCATGAAGGCCCAATGCTGTATAACAGCTTCCTGGTGTGCATGGTGCTCAGGTTAGATTACCAAACTGAAAAACTCTGAATGAGGCTCGAAACAAACAACCAAGCTTTGTTACTTTTTGTGTCTCTTCTAACATGAAGGACAAACTTTCTGAAAGATAGACTGATTTCTGAGTAGAACCTTTCATTTATGTTATTCAAACATTTCTAAAAAATGTTCCTTATTGTCTTAAAAGTTCATAGCAGAAATGTTCTGTCATGATTGCAGCCGTGGTAGCTTATCTGATAACGCATTTCATTCACCTGCTGTTCCCTCCCTACTCTCTAATTACCATTAATCTTATCCACCTGCTCCCTCAGCTATATAGACGGTTCAGCCCAGCTATCGGGGCCAGATCATTATTTCTTACTTTGTTCGTGTTATGTTGTCAATGTCAGTTATTCATGCTTGTTATATGAGTTTTAGTTAAGTCTGTGGTTCATGTTACCGTCCCCGAAGGCCAGTGGATTTAGAGGGTGTATTGTTTGTCTCCTGATCGTGTCTCTTCTCCATGGAGCCCTCAGGGTTTTGGTTCGGAACGCAGAGGAGGTCAGTTTTAGTCCCGTAAGCCTGGCTCCTAGGAGGAGACCAGTTTAAAGTCCGGCATTTATCCTGGCACCATGTGTGTATGTTCCTCTCTACCAATGAGCCTGCCTGTCTCCATCTGAGCTCGCTGCTGGACTCATAGAACTCTGAACCTGAATGCTCTGAGGATTCCTTGAACCCTGGATCTGTCTGTTCCTGTTCTGATCAGAACCCCCGGTGCATTGGGGACACTCTGGACGGCTCTGTGCCGCATCTCGTCTGGCAGTCCATTGGCTGAATCTTGGCTTCCTCGGAGAGGATGGACTGAACTGTTAAACCAGGTAAGTGACTCACTCAGATAATCATCTCCTGTCAGATGATCCTGGTCACTTACCTGTGTTTCTCCCTCTAGAGCGCCAGTAATGGGCAATGCCCCGCCCCCTCCTGCAGTCACTGCGGGTCGCTTATCCTCAGTAGCCTGCGTCCCATCCTGTTTTATTATTTTCCTGACATTAAACGTTTTGAAACCGCACTGTCCAACTCGCCTTGGGTCCATCTGTCCAGTTTTAAGATTCATAGTTCATATTTAAGGTTTATGGGTGATTCTCTGAATTCGGTGCACTTTTGATCTTGTGATTACTGAAAAAAATGTCACAAAAAATGTTGCTTTTGATCATGGTGTCTGATTTAGGACTATTTTAACCTCTGAGAAAATATGTTTTCCCACCTTAGGCATGCAATCCCAAAGATTATTCTCATTTTTTTTTGTCACATATGTTGTTTTAAATTCAACCCTGTAACGGGACAATTGAGTTTCTGTGTGGGTACAATCCCAAAACATATTCAAACTAATTCTTCCAGTGCCTTAGTAATCACTTGTCCCTTATATAAAATAAGTAATTGTAAGTAGATTTTTTTCATTGTAAATAATCATTTGTGACTGTCAGGTATGATATGGCCTCTTTATATACCTACAGTCTTCATTAATCACAAAAATATACTTTAATGTAAACATCACATTAAGTTTTCATATATTTTCTCTTTTGTCCTCTAAACTTTACAGACAGTTCAGCTAGCATTTATCTCAAATTTTTTATTATTATCACAAAAAGTCTGAAAATGTATCAAGTAACAGGGTTGAACACATTGTAACAGGGTGGCTCACACTGTAACAGGGTTGAAAGAATCACAAAACATTTAATCAAATTTCAATTTAATTTAATGCATTAAAACAAACAAGAAAAGAAACATTTTGGATGTAATATTGAATACTCTAAAAATTATTTAGATGAACAGTATAGGCTGAATGCTGTAAGCAAAATCTCTCTCTGAAGTCCGTTTAACAATGCTCAGGTCTTTATTTTCACACAAGGTCCTATGCTTCCTTGAAAAGCCCAGTATTTTCTCAGACCAACTCTGCAGCCTGTATTTCTTGACTATCTTCCCAACAACCACCTCTGCAACTTTTTTTTTTCCTTTTTCATATTTGGCATTCTTGTACTTCCTCCTGATGTCACAAATTATGGCTTCATGGTGCAGTAAAGTTTTCCTCACCTTGCTGTTCACAGTACAGTTTTTCAGCAACTGACAAACTTTGGATCTTGGAGAATCTTTATTCTTAGTTGCTCGCTGGAGTCTTTTTTTATATTTTTCTTTGAGCTTCTTCTGATGTTTTAGTTTCCTTTTTAGTTCTTCTATTTCTTTGCACAGTTTATCTCTTGCTTTTCTGGATGCTTTCTTGCCTGCTGAA
Organism: Cyprinodon tularosa; assembly: GCF_016077235.1. Lineage (NCBI taxonomy): Eukaryota > Metazoa > Chordata > Actinopteri > Cyprinodontiformes > Cyprinodontidae > Cyprinodon > Cyprinodon tularosa. Next base: position 18,075 of record NW_024037845.1, on the reverse strand, counting down.
TGACTCAAATGAAACCATAAAATAAATGGAAAAGAAATGATTAGTTCTGCATATTAGTAGTTACATGACTAGAGACATAGCAATTATGGTGCAATGACTGACCACAAGGCTTACTATATACACTCACCGGCCACTTTATTAGGTACCCCATGCTAGTAACGGGTTGGACCCCCTTTTGCCTTCAGAACTGCCTCAATTCTTGGTGGCATAGATTCAACAAGGTGCTGGAAGCATTCCTCAGGGAGTTTGGTCCATATTGACATGATGGCATCACACAGTTGCCGCAGATTTGTCGGCTGCACATCCATGATGCGAATCTCCCGTTCCACCACATCCCAAAGATGCTCTATTGGATTGAGATCTGGTGACTGTGGAGGCCATTTGAGTACAGTGAACTCATTGTCATGTTCAAGAAACCAGTCTGAGATGATTCCAGCTTTATGACATGGCGCATTATCCTGCTGAAAGTAGCCATCAGAAGTTGGGTACATTGTGGTCATAAAGGGACGGACATGGTCAGCAACAATACTCAGGTAGGCTGTGGCGTTGCAACGATGCTCAATTGGTACCAAGGGGCCCAAAGAGTGCCAAGAAAATATTCCCCACACCATGACACCACCACCACCAGCCTGAACCGTTGATACAAGGCAGGATGGATCCATGCTTTCATGTTGAAGACGCCAAATTCTGACCCTACCATCCGAATGTCGCAGCAGAAATCGAGACTCATCAGACCAGGCAACGTTTTTCCAATCTTCTAATGTTCAATTTCGATGAGCTTGTGCAAATTGTAGCCTCAGTTTCCTGTTCTTAGCTGAAAGGAGTGGCACCCGGTGTGGTCTTCTGCTGCTGTAGCCCATCTGCCTCAAAGTTCGACGTACTGTGCGTTCAGAGATGCTCTTCTGCCCACCTTGGTTGTAATGGGTGGTTATTTGAGTCACTGTTGCCCTTCTATCAGCTCCAACCAGTCTGGCCATTCTCCTCTGACCTCTGGCATCAACAAGGCATTTCCGCCCACAGAACTGCCGCTCACTGGATGTTTTTTCTTTTTCGGACCATTCTCTGTAAACCCTAGAGATGGTGGTGCGTGAAAATCCCAGTAGATCAGCAGTTTCTGAAATACTCAGACCAGCCCTTCTGGCACCAACAATCATGCCACGTTCAAAGTTACTCAAATCACCTTTCTTTCCCATACTGATGCTCGCTTTGAACTGCAGGAGATTGTCTTGACCATGTCTACATGCCTAAATGCACTGAGTTGCCGCCATGTGATTGGCTGCCTAGAAATTAAGTGTTAACGAGCAGTTGGACAGGTGTACCTAATAAAGTGGCCGGTGAGTGTGTATATATACATATATATATATGTGTGTGTGGGGGTGTGCGTGTGTTCTAAAAGCAATAAACCATAGCTTCCATGTTACAAATGTTCATTTCTTAGGAACTACTACAACAAACATATTAGTCATGTATAAAGCAGAGTAAAAAGTAGTGTTTCTAAAACTATCATCATTAAAGTCAACTATACTTCAAACTATATTTCCCTCACCGTGAGGACCCTGGTCTGGCTTGGACTTTGTCTTGAATATCACATTCATGAGTATGTGGAGGGGTTAGAAAGGCAGACCCAACATTTTCAATCTCAGCCTTCCTTTTCTGTCGCTCCTTAGCTTTCCACCACTCCCTCTGCTTACGTCTTCAAGCTCTCTTACTCAGGTCACTGATTGATTTCTTTGCTTCTCTATCTTTTTTCCATCGCTCACGCTCTTTCCTGAGGTATTCTTCTCTTCTTTGTGAATCTGCATTTCTTCTCACCCTGTATTCTCTTTGCCTCTCTGCATTTGATTTAGCCATCAGATATCTGAAAATAATGTATGAAATAACATTTAGAGAAAAGGGACTAACTTGCTTAACAACAGAAAAAGCTTCAACCCCGTAACAATAATTCAACCCCGTAACGGTGTTTTTTGTTATGGGGTTGAATGTTACAGGGTTGAAGATTAAAGCCAAAAGTAGTTATAAGTCCACATTAGCTAGCAGTATAGTGTAGCTTATGGCATGTGGAAAACAAGAAATTCAAGTATTTTTCAAAGATAATTGTTTTATTTTTCCCAAACAATATTAAATATCATTTATACATGTAACAGTGTTGAAAGGTTGAGGTTGACGATGCAAATTTATTGATAAAAACGATGAAATTTAGGTGAGAAAGTAAGCTTTACACTTACCTCTCTTCACAGTTTGAGAGGGAAAAGAGTTGAGGGATGTCACTTCCTGTGTGTGGTTGAAGTTGGACTGAACCAATATTTTAAAAAAGGGAACATTGGTATGCCGTTACGGGGTTGAACAAAAACTGAGGGACATGATCAAATAGTGCTATTTTGTCAATAATTTGTTTATTTTTCTCATATTTCTTTTATTCAGCTTTGAGTAAACATGCAAATAATAATTTTAGCAGAAAAAAATTAGATTATTCTAGCTATTTTATTTGTTTTACATTCAGTGAAAAAGTACTTTAGGTGCGAGGGGACATGCTCATCTCACTTACCTCTGATCTTCTGCAGCCCATAAAATCTTTAAAAATTTAAATTTTAGGATATAGATGTGTGTTATAAAGCAGAGACACGTGGATCTTTCCATTTGTTCTTTTTAAATTCTCTTTATTGTTTACCTTATATGAAAATCTTTGAGGTAAACCTTTGGGGACACAAAGTGCACCGAATTCAGAGAATCACCCTTATATTATCAACACTAGAAATCCCACAGATACGAGAATTTTCCTCAGCCTCCAGTCCCCCCCCGCAGTACTTATCAACTCATGAATCCTTTTTCAGATGTAAATGCCCCATTAGCGCAGGGGCTGGAGAACCATTCCACCCCCTTCAGTTTCGGTTTTAGCTCAAGTCTCTCTCTTTGAGACTGTTTTACTTGAGAGCAAGGGGGGAATCATATTTGTAATTAAATATAACTCAAGCGATCTCTCCCCTGCTGCCGACATGCAGACAGCATCATGAGACCGAGTACAGTTGGCAATATATCCACTTATTGGGCTTTTCCAGATTAATAACTCGTCAGCGGATGATTTATCTACAAAACAGACACCTCTCCACAACAGCAGCAAGGCAGACAGTGAGCTACAATCATAGGTTCCTAAAAACGAGTCTCCTATCACGCTGGGAGAATTACATTGGATCCTATGCAGAGCTCGCTCCTCCGCAAATCCTCCGTCTGCAAAATATTCAGAGAGAAATAATAAAAAGCGTCACCAAGGAGAGGTGGATTATTATCACATTTATTGGATTCAAAAATAATACTTTACTAAGGAATTTCCAAAAGCCTAAATGACAAATGGCACCTCTATTTTATTATTAGAATAAGTATAAAATGAGCAATGAATACACTATAGATCACTGCACTGCCTCCAAACATAGATAACCTCATCTAGTTCACACTACAACTGTTACTTTGGGAAAATGTGCTAAACTCTATTTTTTTTAGATTTTTCACTGTTATTATAAGCATATAAAAGCTAAGAATTACTTATGACTTAGACAGATTTATTTAGTCATTTTTATACACAAGTGTAAACAAAAGGAAATTTCATTTAGATCAGCTCTAAAGAATTTCATATTTTAAAGTGCAGCCTTGAAAACAGTAATAAATACATAAAAAATAGTAATATAAACATATGACTGTATATTTACAGTTCTAACATTCTTTTTTTCTTTCTTACTTTGGGAAGATAGGCCTAACTGTATCTTTGGAGATTTAATAATTGTTATTATAAGCATATAATAGCAAATAATTACACTGTAGATCATTGTAGTGCCACCAAACTTGTAGCACCCATAGATAACCTCATCTAGTTCACACTACAACTCTTACTTTGGAAAAATGTGCTAAACTCTATATTCTAGATATTTTTCATATTCTAAGCAGGCCAGGTGTTCAATTTCTCCAACAGGAACCACAGCACTGAGCGTTGTGTTCACTGCACTAAGTATACCTGTCACACATGCAGGAAGGACTCACCTTGGGTTTGTAGAAACTGCTAAATGGGACAAATGTAGCTTCATATGTAGAGATTTTCCTTGCGGGGAATAAATGTTACTCCACTACTGAAATCATACTGTTTGTCATTCTCTAAGCTGAAATGTTGAATGAGGTGAAAAAGCGAAAACAGACAAAATCCAATTATTCTCTACGTTTCTTTCACATAGTGAGCTTTGCAATATAAATGAGTCTGTTGGTGAATGGACGATATAAATAGGCTCTGCCTTGCCTTGTTGGAAAAGCTGGTTATGACCTGTTCTCAGCTCAGGAACTAGGACCCTATGATATCTGGTTGTTCAATAGGTTTGCCTTAATGAAAGAATTAGATCTGACTTATCAAGATATTCCTGCAGAAAGGTCTGATGTTGCAGGGGAAGGTAATGAAAAGTGTGTGGAGCATGCTCTGGTTCTGATGCCAGTTTGTTTCAGCCTTTATCCAGTCTCCTGTAGAAGGGCTGGTCACATCACAGGTTATTAGCATTACAACAAGGACAGTTAGCAAGGTAGAGTGAATACTCAAACTTAAAGAGGGGAGGGGGGCTTGCAGGAAAACTGGAAATCTCTGGGACTTGTAGTTTTAATCCTTTGTGTGTCATGGTAATTCTTCCTACTCAGAATTACACGAAACTCCTCCCAATTAATCTTTGTTTCTGGCAGTAGCTCCAGAGGATTTCTATTATTAACATGTTATAACAAGGTTGTAGGTTTTAGGTTGTTAATGTTGGATTTAATCGTTAATAATCCCTAAAGTCTTAAGGTTTAACTTTTTTACATTACAGCCTGCAAAATGAATAAAATATTGGGATGGAATAAAGGTAGGATGATTTCTAGATGCGTTTAAACCTCTTATTTCTCTGTTTTTATCTTTTTTAATATTTCTTTATATTTTAGTTCTCCAGTCACCACAGGCTGTGCTTATCTGTACGTTCTGTCTGTTAAAACTCAAACCATGGATGTCTAATCTACAGCCTGATCCTGAAACTTCCAGGCTAATCCTGAGTGTTGGAGCGTATCCACTCTCAGCTGATTGACTCCCAGAAATTTCTGCTGCAAGGACCCTGGTAGCACGAGAAAAAAAGCAGGCTATGCAAAATGTGAGACTGGTGAGAAGGATTAGTTTCTTTTATGTGTGCGCATAACCGACCTCAGCGTGTAATGATGCTGCAGACGCTGTAGATGCACAGCTCTGTGTGAACGTTTCCTGATAGACACGTGTTGAGGTTAGATTTCAGACTGAAAAGTTGCAGAGAATGAAAGAAAAAAAACATTTTCCATGTTTGCTATAGGAAAATGAGAAATCTGACCTTCCAGAAAGGAGCTAAAAAAACAAAGAACCAAGATTCAGAATGAAGCAGTTCAGATTTACAAGTCACAGATAGATATAAATAAAGTTCTAGAAATAATATTACATCTAATGTGACGTTTATGTCTTAGAACTCATCCCTCCGTTTTCAGGGCAGCCATCAACCAGAGGAAGCTCATCTTTGCTTTTATTCAGGATATCTGTGAAGATTCTCAGGCATCCAGGTGATGATTAAGCTTGAAAGCTTGAATTGTTCTCTTCCTTTTCTTCCTTTGGTTTTATCTTACTTCCTGCTGTTTTGTTTTCTGTGGCATCTTATGCTTGTACTTTTTAGCTCCCTGTTTTTAAAGTTTTTATCTGCCTGTACAGTGTCCTTGGGTGTTGTGATAAGGCGCTTTCAAATAAAATGTGTTATTATTATTATTATTATCATTATTGAAAACCTTCAGTTTAGGCAACAGGATGTGAAGATTTTTTTTTTACTGTAGAAGATGATGCCGTTAACGCTTTGTAAGGGGTTATTATAAAGTGTTACAGCCGGTTTGTCTGACCTGTCCATCTGACCTCCAGCTGTGCGCTCTGATCTCATTGCACTGAAAAAATTTGAATCTCAATAAGTCTTTTTTTTTCTTAAAATAAGTGCATATTTTCTTGCAATAAGGAGGTAAATGAGACACTTTGACAATAAAACAAGACAAGTAATTAAAATACGAAAAAAAGAGCATATTATCTAATTATCTTATTTTAAGAGTAAAAATTCTCATTCCATTGGCAAGTCATCTTATTTACCTGTTCAAATTAAGGGTTAAATTGACTTAATTAAAGCCATTTTTACTAATTTTTTGATTGTTCTTGCAGTGACGAGGCTTGGCTTAGCTGGTTTGTCAGAAACAAAATCATGCATTAATCTGTAAATCCTCAGTGAATCTCTCAGCACTCTTTTCCTTTATTCTCTGCTCAGGTGACGTATGTTTGCTGTCACATAGTCTAGATTGTTTCCAAACCTTTGTTTTTCACCAAAAGGAGGCCCTCCAAGGCTCCAGATCTCTTGGCATCTCTGCAGCGGCTGCCTGGAACGTTCTTCACCTGATGAATTGTTTCTTTGAACAGATACAGACGCTGGTGTTTAGAAACGACTTTATTTCCAGCAACTTTATATTAGATTACGCACAAATACAATAATCAATCACTGCCTGTTCTGAGTTTTTTTTTTTCCAAATAATACTGAAATAGAACATACTCCCTATAATTGAATGAATAAAACCCCAGAAACATCAGAGGGAAAGCTGTACAACAAGGACCTCCTGCAGGCTGCAGACTGGGCTACACATCTATGCTTGAACACAACCAACACATGCAGGATGAGTCCCGATGAAAGCTCTTTCTTCTACAGCTGCCTGCCTGGATCACAGACAAATACACTCCCTTTACTCTGCATTTCTTCATCTAACATCAAAGTCTGCTTTATCCACAGAAGCGAACGGATAAAACCAGCAAAAACTGTTACACCGTGGGCAAAGCACTGACAATATCGCTGAAGGCCATGTTTATAGAGAAGCAAACTTCAGGGATTCCTGAGGTTTATACACCACAGCAACTAAAGCTTCACGTCACTGAATGATTGCAGCGGTCAGTTAAACATCTATAAAAAGTCTACGTTAACATCCCACTGTCAAAACAAGGCGAAAAAAAACTTCTTTTCTTTTGCAGTTCTATGTTATCAAATTTTTTAGGACAACTTCATGCAATGCTAGATGAAGTCACAAGATGGTGCGTCTGCAGTGCAACCCCAGCAGTCTCTGGGGGGTGGGGGGGTTCACCTGCTTCACCAGGATGAATGATGATCACCACAGTACCACAACAAGCACCTGCACCAGACAGAGTCCACTGCTCACGGGGGGCCAAAGGCTCCAAGGCACGCTCAGTACGTCGTTTCTTTGATGATGTTGGTGGCGAAGGTATGGTTGCTGGAAATACTGATGGAGTGGCGGGTCAGGGGGTGCAGCTGCCTTCTGGGCGTGTGGCGGCAGGGCAGGAAGAAGTAGCGCAGTGTGGCGAAGAAGACCTGGCGGTACGTCGCTGACACCAGGTTGTAGAGGATGGGGTTGATGGCCGAGCTGACGTAGAACAGCACGTTGGTCAGCATGTAGAAGTAGTGGTAGAAGTCGTACAGGTCGCTGCAGGAAAACGGAGGGAAAAAGGAAGGAAAGGTTAAACGAGCAGCTTATACGATATTTTATATCCATTCTGTTACATCTACAAGGCTTGGAAGACTTTTTAGGGACTAAACAAGTTCTAGAATGGAAAGAATGCATGCATATCCAAGAATGAAAGGAAAATCCTAAGAGAGAGCTGTGAGCAACATTCCATTTTTTTCCCAGACTCCTGAATAAAAGTCCCCAAATAAGAAGGATGGCTTCTGTGTTTAGATGCAGCTGCTCTGCAAAGTCTTCAGAGATTTGCAAATCATCTTGCGATGGAAATGTTGCTGCACAGCAGCAGACCCATCTAGATATCTGGCATTTCCAGGGGTCGGCAGCCAGTGGGTCCTCGGCTCAATGCAGCTCTTTAATGCCCCCTTTGCGGCTCCCTGGAGTCTTTCCAAAAATGTATGAAAATGGAAAAGGATATTTTTTGTTTGTTTGCTTGTTTTAATATGGTGCAGGAGGTCAATCAAACATTCATTATGTTTCAAATGTTGTAAAAATGTGTGTAATAAATACATGTTAATCAATAAATGTAAACATTTCTGTCAATGATGATTAGCATCTTAGCCTGCTGCAGGTTTCAGCGCGGCGCGGTGCCAGGCAGGTGGCTGCTGTTAACAAAGCGTGGGTGTGTCTCCATGGATCCCAAAGGGAAAAAAAGAAAGATGGCTGATAAGAACAGAGGGTTGAAAGAAGAATGGAGCGAATCGTTTACTTTCATCACCAATGAGGAAGGATTGCCTGCATGTTTGCTTTGAATGAGAAGTTGTCAAATAATAAAAAGAGTCATTAGGAAAGGCATTTCAAGGAAAGGCTGCTAAATCTGCAGCCCGCCACCAAGCTGGGAGGGAGAGAAAAAGTTTGATTGCAGAACTTCTGGATAAATTAGAGGAGAGCAAAGATAGACTGAAGAAACAGATTGCATCTCCAAACTCCACTACTGCTGCTCATTTGGCTGAAGCATAGAAAACCAATCATAGATCCAACAGGTAGTGCTCTGATGCAGGGATGGGAACTTTCTTCCATTTTTATTCCCCCAAATCCTCAAAAGGAAAAAAACACCAAAAATCTGAGTTCATCAATGGAACAAAACCCAAAACATTAATATTGTAAAGGAATTTAAACTTAAAGCTGTTAGGAATCCAGGTTGTGTGGGTTGTGCTTTTGTTTGTTTTCCTCCACCACCTGGCGGCGCCTGGTTCTCGTTGGCCTCCTCACACACCTGAGGATGGTTACCTCATTACCGGAGGACTCTTAAGCTGCTGACTGCCACTACCTCCACGACAGAGTGTTTGCCAGTTTGGGGTTCTCTAGCTATGCTGAGTTTTGCTGAGTCAAACTGAGTTTTTGTCTACCTGAGTTTAACCTGGCTGTTTTTGTCTTTGCCTCTCGGCAGGAAGTCATCCTGCAAACTGAATGTTTTGGACCTTCTCCCCCCTGGAAGGATTCTCTGAGCATCAAACTGAGCTGAGGATTCAAGCTAGTGGTTTGGATCTACTTTTCCCCCCAAGGATTGTTTGGGCATCTCTCTGAGCAGAAGATTCATCTCCACAAGAAAACGTTCAAGTACCGCAGGAAATCCAAGCTGCAGTCAGCTCCTCCGTTCCTCAAGGAAACACTTAAACCTGGGTAAACCCTGTCCGCCCTCCAACGAGCAAGTCATTCACTGGAACAACCCACACCGACTGGATTCATCGAAAGACACCTTTTTCTGGAAACGTGAGTCCTGTTGTCTTAATTCCCTTCTTCAAATCAAAGACACAAATTTCCCACTGAGCCTGAACTAACCGCAGAATCTTCCCCTTCGCTTATCAGTCCCGGTTCGCCAGTGTTCAGAGCAGCACTGGACTCTTCTCAACATACTGTAAATAAAACGTGTTAAACTTTTCCCTGGTCTCTCTGTTTGGTCTTCTGCATGTGGGTCAGTAGCCTCGTGAGACCATCCTGATCTCGCGAGCTTTCAAGGTTTCACTCGCAGATCAGTCTGGAGACTCTCCGTTAAAGAGAATTTGGAGTGTTGAGGTGTAACGCAATGAGAAGCGCGACAGTTCAGTCTAAAGAACATGGCGGCTTCAGCCGATGAAACTAGCGTTAGCGTGGCTATCGAGCAAGTTTTATGGGAATTACAGAGTATTTCTTCACTGAAAGAAGAGCAAAACACTGCTCTGGAGGCTTTTCTCAGAGGAAAAGATGTTTTTGCTCTTCTCCCGACTGGTTTCGGCAAGAGTTTGATCTATCAATTGGCTCCTCTTCGTCGTCGCTCTGTTAGTACGTCATATGCTTCGTTGATCTGATTGGTTTATTTGGCCCGTCTATCACCAACATAGGCCAATCAGCTAACCAGTATTTTTGCCCCTTCCCAAAATTACTTCAACGGAAGGTTTCCAGATGGATATGGGGAGCAAATCCATCTGGCGGAGTCAGGTTAGTGGGTCAAAGCTTTAGATAAAATCATGACAAAAGCACCAAATATCATACACCAGAGTCACATGATGTGACATTTGCTCCAGGATTAACTTTTAATCATGAATTCTTATTATAAATTAAAGCCCATGCAGTCCTTTTTTATAGTAGCTAATACACTTAGAGCCCCTGTTGTCATACGAGGGAAGTAGATGTTAGCGTTTTATAGGTCTGTGCTACAAACTGCAGGCAGCAGGATAATAAAATTAAACATATTCTGCTTGTCATAATAAACTGTTTCAGAGGAGTGATCATAGCGCTCTGCATCAGCAGTGCTGTGTCTGACTCCCTACCAGCTCCCAGATCAGCTTCTCTCATTGGTTGATCCAGCAGCTAGAGTTTAATGTTTCTAACTCCAGCAGCTGCTGGAGTTAGAAAGTTTGTGAAGGGCGTCACACATCTCAGATGCTCAGATGCGTCAAGATGCTGCAGGACCTTTTGCTGTGCCTTGATGTGAACCGCAGACTTTGCATGTAAAACAACTGCTTCTGCTGCTCAAAGCGCCTTAGGTGTGAACGTAGCATAAGAGTTCCTGCAGTATTTCAGTCTGACTGCAGCTGAAAACTCCTCTATTTGTGAAAGCAGAGACCTGAGCTTAACTCTACAGATGTTTTCCTCCAAGTGAGGATAAAAGAGGAGCCAAATGACCCCCCCCCCATAAGGATGTGTTCTAATTAATCATATTTATATATTTCCCTCACATTTATTTTCTGCTCACTACCCTCTGTTGCTTCCCTGCTGAAAGACACCTGTTTGAAATTAGTGAGTCATTAACCAGCTTCTACAAGCTGATGAGGAGATCAAGTTATTTTAAAATCAGCCGTATGTCTGATGCCTGCTGTCGTAGGGGCCCTAAACCCATAAAACACATTAGCAAAAGTGATTTTCCATAAAATAAGGTTTTTGCTGTATAATTATTACCACCATCGTGCAATTTGTGATGCTTTTGGTTCACTTCCAAAAGCAGAAACCATTAAGGCAGGCCATGGGATTCCTGCCAGATACTTACTTATTTAATGCTGTGAAAGCAGGAAACGGATGGAAAGAAGATTTCTTTCCCCTGCTGGAATCTCACAGATAAACAGTTTGATACATCAGCTTTCCAAATCTAATCTTCAGAGGGATGAAAATAGCAGAAACATCATCTCTGCTGTGATCGCTTTGGAAATCTTCTATATGAGGTAAATTCATCAGATCTGATCTATTTAACATCAGACTTTATGATGTTCTAAATGTTTAAGGAGTGTGTAACACCTGGAGGTGAATGAATGGAGTTTCTAGATAGAATCAGTCTCATTGAAAAAGCTTAAGACAAGAAAGGAGAAGATTAAGCAACACGTGGGGGAGGGGGTATAAAGGAGGAAAAATTATATAAGAGCAGACATGCGCTGAATGACAGAAAAAAGTATTTTATTGATCATTACTAGAAGCCATCTGTCTGTTGGAGCAGCAGCTCATCTGTAGCTGAGAGGAAGCGGCTGGATCAGCTGATCAGGAAGGCCAGCTCTGATTGGATGCCCTCTGGACTCAGTAATGAGCAATGAACATCTCCCCCCCATGCTGGTTCAGCTGGTGCTGAACTGGACAGCTCCTTCAGTGACAGACTGCTGCACCCTAAATGCACCAGGGAGCGTTATCACAGATCCTTCCTCCCAGCAGCTGGAAGACTCTAGAACCACCACTGTTCCCATCAACCTCAACCAGTTCTTCCATTCATGCTGATTCTGCTCAGTTTCTACCTTAGTCAGTTAAATAACCTGCTGCTGTCTTTCTGCACATCTCTGATGTTGCTGCTAGTTTCAAATATCCATTACTGAGAAATGTCCATAGCTGCATATTGGTTATTAATTCTCCAGCTGATCAGTATTTACATTTTTAAAACACTTTAAAGTACAGTTTTTATTTTTTAACTCTTCACTATTATGTTATACTTAGGTATTTTTCCAAGGTCCACATTAATGTGACCATTTTTTCAATAATCCTTTTGCTGCTGTAAATCCCTTTATTGTGCGACAATAAAGGGATTTTTCTATTCTTTAATATTTAAAAGAGATAATCTGAGAAAATATCAAACATGTTTCAAAGTGGATTTTCTTCATTAATGTAAAGAAAACTACAAAATCCAGCCTATCAAGAAGAAAATCAGTTTTTTTTTCTGCCAAAAACCAAGAACACATATTTTAATTTTAAGAGCAACATTTCTGCAGAATCTGTTAGTTCAATCTCTAACCTTCTGCTCTCTCTGCTTTTCCTCAGAGTAGCTTTGCCTCGTCTGTTCCTGTTTGGCTGTGACGTCATCCAGGAAAGAAACATCAGCTGTGCTGCTTCCATCATCACCCTTGTTTGTAGATGTTGGAGATCGGCCTGTCTTCAGGTGTGGTCCTGTTTCTCTGGCCGTGGCTGGGTGGATGTGCTCTCTTCATCCTCTGGCATGGGAGCTGCCTTGGAGCTCGTCTGCCTGGCTGTGTGTTTCCTGGACGGGGCCGCCTTTTACAGCTGCTTTTTGTATCTCTGCTTCTGTCTCCTTGAACCCCAGTGGGCCTCAGCAGATGGCCGCTCACACTGAGCCTGGTTCTGCTGGAGGTTTCTTCCTGTTAAAAGGGAGTTTTTCCTCTCCACTGTCGCTACAAGCATGCTTAGTGTGAGGGATTGTATTTGAGTCAATGAGTCAATGCAATCAACTGGTTTTCCTTAGATAGAAAACTTTGTATCAATTTGACTGTATGATCTGGTTGAACTGTAAAGTGCCTTGAGATGACATGTGTTGTGAATTTGGCGCTATATAAATAAACTGAATTGAATTGAATTGAATTTCCTCTACTTGCACTCCTAACTGATTAAATCTGTTTCTCCTCTCAGATCTAAAGTTTCTTGCACTGATATTTTTTTCCTCTTGTTTACTTCCTTCCCCTCGTGTGCAAACCAGTCTGCTCGAGTCAGAGATACGCTAGCAAACCCGTCGGCTCTGCTTGTGGATGTTTTTCTTGTCAAAATTCTCATAAATAGTGTAAATATTTAATCCAATCATAAAGAAAAATGCAAATATATACTTAAATACTTAATTTTGATCAATGCAGTCAAGTTCAGTTTATTATTTAAAAAAAAAGAATCTTTTCTGCAGAAACTCAGAAGATTTGATCCAGGATTCCCACAATCACTTCTCCTGTATGAGCTTGTAGCCAGTCGTTAGCTTCGATGAAGATCAAATGTCAATGATGGAAGCGAGAGCGACTCCCAGATGATGTCACATCCTGGCGACAGAGCAGCCAGCTTCTTCTTCCTCTTTGCCATGAGACCCTTGGGTCTGACAGAGTCGACGTTACACTACATTACGTAGCCCATCACCACCACCCTAGTTGATCAAACCAAGTTGAATACAGTGTTTTTTCATCGCCGATCCGCTTTCTGAAGCAGACGAGGAAACCACCCAGTTTCCTCCTGGCCGATTGTTGTTTGGCTCCCACGGAACAGCCGGGGCTGTTTCCATAGGACGCAGTTTCTACAAGCTAGCTCTTTCAGAGGACGTAAACGGTTGATCATATTGTACCAGTCTAGTGTTTGAATAGGGCACATGGATAGAGAGTTTAGCTGCCTATGCTGGTATTAAATGAAGGTGGTGAGAATGAAACAAATCTAACTCTTTAGGAATGCAGATTTAGTGTGTAATCTAACCTTGGATTGATGCAAAGTAAACTGTTTAGTAAAGCTGTGAATCTAAAGCAGTTCAGCTGTGAAAATAAGTGGCGGCAGTATAAATCAATCTCCACCATAACAGAAGATCGATGCATGCAGGTCAAACATTAATAGTTATTTAGGGGATTTCATCTTTGAAGGAAATGTTCGGTCAGCAAGGACTAATCAATGGATCATTTTTTATACCTAAAACTAATCTGTTTGCAATGATTTAATGAATTTAGCGTCTATCAGTAAAAAGATAAAAACAATCATTTACGTTGCGATCACTGAGTCTGAGACTGAGGCCATCTTTGCCCAAATATAGTACTCCCTCCTGCCATCTTCCAGCAGTGACGTCACGGCAGGGCCGGCGATTGCTATAGGCGAGCTAGACAATTGCCTAGGGCGACAAATGTGTTGGGGGCGCCCTCTAGCGTCGCCCTTAGGCTTACTTCCCATTAATCATAGAATTAGAAAAAAAAGCGAATTAAACCGGTTATGAAGCGTTTGACAGTTTGTCAGTTTGACTTAACCTTACGTATATATAAATAGCAAAATATGAACAAATAAATATACCACCCTTTTTTTATTTATTTTTTCATATTTAAGAGAAAATCGGAAAAGATTCTGATCACTTTTCAAGCGCCCTCCAACCCGGAAGTCGTGACGTCAATCACTGCAGCATGTACACCAATATTTTGGAATGAAATTGTAAGCAAACAGATATTAAAAGTAAAACAAGTGAAGTCTGGCAGACTCGAGGATGGCTGAACGGAAAAGACTCCTCCTCCTCCTGCCGCCGCAGTCGGCCCGTCTTAATCATCCACTCAGAGTACCACTGGTTAGCGCACACAGACTTTGTAGCTTGTCCGGTCAGTTAAAAATATTAATTGTGAAATCCGTCTTGTAATCGGAAGCATACAAGCTAGTTAGCTTGAAAAGTAAATAAAGTTTCAGACGTGCTGCGTGATGATGCGTTCAGATTGGCTCAGTAAAACGACAATTAGGTTATCATGATGCGTTCAAGTGTAACGTAAAGAAAACGGGAAATTTTGTTTTTGGCGAGAAACATGAGTAATACAGTTGTATATTGCTCTATATATAATTAAACTACTGATGCCAACATTTATTAAAAATTACATTTAATTTAAAATACAATTATTTATTTGTTAAATATTTTCCTAATGACTAAAAACATGATGAAAAGTGACAGTAGACAATACATTAACCAACAATTGTGAAAATATATTCTAGTTAGTTTTATGTCATTTCGAAGTGGCCTATTACATTAGCCATGTTTATTGAAGGCTAGAGACGTTTTTGTTATGCTCACTTGTTAAGCAATAGAAGCAATACCAGTTCTGTAAAAAAAAATTTGTTGCATCGTCTTTCCACCAAATAACAGAAAAGTATCGATAGTGGTATCGATAAAGACTCGGATCGATAAGGAGTATCGATAAAGGTATCGATATCAATAAATATTAACGATCCCCATCCCTAATGTTGACATCATTTTTTTCTCAGAATTATGTGCTATATTATTAGCTTGAGAATGGGTAGAAGATACTAATATAAATAAAATATTTTGTAGTGATTATCTGCATTGAGTATTCGAAAGGGATGTACAAATAATCATCAAAATATATGAAGTTATGGCTGTTCATCATAGAATATGTGAACAAAAAAAACAACAACAACTTCAAACTTTTAATTTTGTAATGGTATTCATAAAAGCACTTTTGTTTGTAGAGGGTTAATCCTTTCTTTAATCACTAATCAATGTCAGAAATCAGGGTAAATATACCTGATATATTTTATTTAGAGGAAAATTTTGTTTATCTCATTTCTATTTATGTTCAAATGATTTAATTGAACTGGAACAGAAAATTTAATTTACTGTTTATCAATTACTTTTTTATGTAGTCCTTGGTTGAAGAATTTCTTAAATTTATTATTTTTTATTGTTATTTGGTAATTTCTGAAATTGATTTATTTAATATTTGTTTAATGTGTGTTAAATTTGTTAATTGTCTGAATAAATCCATTCAATGATTCAATCCAGTTTTTTAGTTATACTTTACCTAAGTGTCCTTACAGATGGTTAAAAGTGTTTTTGCACAGTCCTAACTTTGAGTGTGTAATAAATTATTTAAAATAATAAAAAAGAAAAGGTACTGAAACCTATTGTGGTATTTGTCTATGCATCACTCCATGCTAAGTTACAGTTTTTTCTGAATGTTTAAACACAACCTTGATTCTTATAGCACAATTTCTAAAACTATTAATACTTATAGCAAATCCACTCACTGAGTTCACAAAACTAAAAGAACAAACACTGCTTTGCACTCAATTTGCAATTATGTAACACACACTTTGCACAACTGTAGGCACAATTCACCGCACAGGGGGGGGGCGCAAAACTCAATCTCGCCTAGGGCAACCAAAGGGCTAGAACCGGCCCTGCGTCACGGTGCGGTAAGCCTAGCGCCATTCTCCCCGCTTTCCAAGCTAAATCAATGGGAACTACTAGACACATCTGCAATCAACAACAATTATTGAAGATTTCCAGAGGACTTCACCATTGAAATTCACCAGAGCTATAGTGAAACTGACAATGCCCACGTGCATGGCAGCTGGATGCTGGAATACATCGGGTAAAAGTGAAAAAAAAAGAGTTATTCCACCTTTCTGATTCCTGATCCTCCACGGACGGGTTGGTCGTTGGATCGCCAACTTGAAGAGGGAGGATTTGCCATCGAACTTCTGGCCAGAGAAAAAACACGTAATATGTAGCCAACATTTGGAAGAAGAATGTTTTCAAGATGACTTGGATAATAGCGCGTTGTGACAAACACCAGATACAGCACTGGGACTTGATCAACAGCCGGTACCGCACCATGACGTTACAAACCAGTAGGTGGCAGTAGTTGTTAGGACTCCAGTCTGTGTTTTTGTGTGTTTGTTTTCCTTCCTCCACCAGGTGGCGCCTGGTTCTGATTCTCCTCCTCACATGCCTGCAAGGGGTTACCTCGTTAAACGGAGTGTTCTTAAGCTGCTGACTGCCACTACCTCGACGCCAGACTGTTTGCCAGTTTTGGGTACCAAGCTGAGTTTTGCTGAGTCAAACTGAGTTTTTGTCAAACTGAGTCTTAACATTGCTTTTTGTCTTTGTGTCTCGGCAAGAAGTCATCCTGCAGACTGGATTTTTCGGACCTTCTCTCCGTGGAAGGATCAACTGAGCTTCAAACTGAGCTGAGGAAACAAACCAGAGGTTTGGATCCCCTTTTCCCTGAGGACTCGTTTGAGCTTCACACTGAGCAAGGGATTCATCTGCACAACAGTCCGTTCAAGTACCGCAGGAAATCTGAGTGGCAGTCAGTCTTTCTCCGTTCATCTACAAGCAACTGCATTCTGGGTAACCCTGTCCGCCCTCCACCGTTTGAGACAAACACCGGAACACATTCCTCACCTAGTGGAGTCTAAGAGTCAACCTAACCTCTGGAAATGTGAGTCTGCCAACCTTTTCTCCTCTTCAAGTTCAAGAATTAATTCTCCACTGAACCTGAACTAACCGCAGTGTCTTCCCCTCACCTTTCAGTTCCGGTTGAGCAGTGTTCAGAGCAACACTGGAATCTCCACCAAACTTCTCAATAAACCTGTTAAACTCTTTCCCTGGTCTCTCTTGACTGGTTTATCTGCATGTGGGTCATGACAGTGGTGTTCTTTGACAAACATGGGTGCCTCCAGTAAAGCACATTTAAATGAAAATGACTCTGAATTAAAAACAATGATCATTTATTGAACAGGATGGAATAATTTCAGATTCAAAGAACTTTCAGAAGTTTGAATTCTGAATGTGAGCGACTTTTCCTTTAAAGCAGGGCAGAAAAGTCGGAGTCTAGAACATTTGATCAGGTTTTCTAAAATATATATTCTGTAAGTCTAAAGCAGCAATAAAATGGTTTAGATGTTTTGACAAAGATTGATGATTATACATCATGAGAAAATGCTGTATAATTTATTTTCCACATCGTAAGCGTTAGAAAGATGCTTGTGTATTTTACTGATTATGTTTTGTACTTCTGCTGCTTTTATCTCCCTACTGAAGAGCAGACGGAATGAATTTTTCTTTCCCATTTGATTTAATCAGACAAACAATATTGCAACAGACTAAAAATAGAAAGGAAAATATTGGAAAATAGGACAAGATTTTAATCTGATCAACAAGAGAAAGCTCTCTTGTTACTTTTCAGATGCTCTTAGCTGATGACTCCAAATGTCTGCTTCTGTTAATACTGGACTTCACTGGTTCATATGTTCCTCTAAAGGTGTAGAATATGAAAACACATCTATGGGACTCTGCTGCCTGGCATGCAG